>NC_092865.1:8555493-8634135 GCF_032062135.1 Pyxicephalus adspersus
TATCTATCTATCTATCTATCTATCTATCTATCTATCTATCTATCTATCTATCTATCCATCTATCTATCTATCTATCTATCCATCCATCAATAATTGCATATGATTTTAATAGATCCTTTGCAATTGACTGCAAGATTGTGCCGCACCATCCATTTGTTCCATATTTGATAGCTATTTCGTTTTATGCTACTATGTTTTACATAGTTACATAGTTAGTCAGATTAAAGACACAAGTCCATCAAGTCCAACCACCAGAAAAACAAATAAACATCTAGAGACCTGTATATTCCAGATAGAACCATCAATGCACAGATGATCCAGAGGAAGGCAAAAAAACCCTATAAACCATGGATCAATCTACTGCAACAGGGGAAAAAATCCTTCCTGAATATTTTAAGCAATTGGATATTAGCTGTATTGTCTCTGCTGTCATTCCTTTTAAACTTTATTATCCCATTACATTCTGTGCTTTGTTATATCAATACCTTGTATGTCACATTTACACATTATAATGCATCCGTTCTCAAAAACATTCTCTGTATACAAATTATTTTATACAAATCATCATTTATTTTGTGCTTTATATCTCTTATAATGCACGCATATGAGATCATAATGCGTGCATTATAAGAGATATAAAGCATGCATATGTCTTTGTGACGCGTTTCGCAAGATGTGTTTTTTTAGGAGTAGGAATGTAGAGGAGCCTCAGGATGGGTTTTTCCTTTCTTTGGTGATAGTTGCCAAGCCTTAAATGCCTGTAAGAAAATAGGGGAGAAAGAAGGATAGGAACGGCTTTTTTAGGCAACATAAAAATATTTTTTACTGAGTTTTTTTTTTTTTTAGGAATAACCAGACCAAAGCATTCTATTTCACTATAATAAAATGGTAAATCAAACTATTACTTAATATCTTGTTGTACAATTTATCATTTTGATTCAAATTTTGACAATTAGGACTCTATTTATAAATTATTCCCCCAGTCAATTCTTCTGAAATTCGCTACTGGTGAATTTTATGGTCACATTTTTCTACAGGTCTCCTAATAAAACAATGACTTGTTCTGCCACCTACTGGTCAGTCATCAAAAGTGCACAGCTGTCACAATAGGAAATCAGTAGGAGAGAAACACATGTTATGAGTGAACTGAAAAGGGAATACTTTATAAATAGAGCCCTTATAGTTTATGCTTTCTGTTTTCAAATATACAATATGCTAGTTGTCAAATACTCCCTCTTGTAGATGTATTTGTTCTCTTGTTCAAAAGAAAAAAATCAAAGATGTTTCAATAGGGTCAAATTTGTCAGCCCCCTGGCACCTTATGTAGGAGATTCACTGCTCAAGTCTGCTCAATTTATATCAATACACTGGTTAACCATGCAAAAAAAAAAACAACAAAGTTGACTACTAATTTTTGTTAATGATATTCTACCCCAAAATTAGTCCTAAATACAATCATGATTAAGATTTTTTTTTTTCAATTGATGATCAATTTAAGTTCTTATAAATTAGTATATTTGTTTTACAATAATACAATTTTTATTCTGTTCTGCAGATCCTATGGCAAATCCCAAAACACCTGTATGTTGTTGGAACATCACTATGTTAGTAATGTCCCCCTCCAGGATTCTTCTTCCTTTAAATACATCCCCTATCCTAAAACAAATAGGTATCCCAAACCAGGCTATTATAAATATTTGGTCAGTTAGGACTATATCACAGAGGACATAGATGTTTCCATTATTTGGAAAAGGGTACTCTATTTTCATAAGACAAAGTGATAGCAAAAAAAATGATTATTTTTAAAATATAAATTATGGCAAAGATGAACTGTTTCAATCCGGACATTGATCTGATGTATCTCAAAAAATGTGTGAATTATTATACATTTGAAGCAATCTAGGTGTATCCAATATAAGATAACAATACAATGTTGTGACAGCAGATGGCAGTAAAGAGCATAATTTCTCATTAGGTACTGTTATAATGAATTGAGGGCATGGCAGTGATTAGAATTAAAAGAATAAGTAATCATCAATAAATAGCACAGGCTGGAGTGCCACTAAATCATTACATATAGTGGTTATATTTCAGGTTATTTGAAGCTTTAATATTTTGTGCCATATAAACAATATGCATGTTGTTAAAAAGAGGTCTATTCACACCCATTTTCTTTTACAACGAAAAGGAACTCTAGCAGGTTTTTGCTGCCCTTATTGCTACTTAGAAATATTTTTTGATTCCTGCATAATCACTAGGACAGGAAGTAAGAGAAAATCACCCCAACTGGAACACAATATTAAATATGGGTTTTAAACATTCCCTCTTTTGTACAAAAGAAGTCTGGAGTTGTGCTTTAAATTACCATTTTGTTTTATGTAGTTTAATAAATGTTGCACTTACTGTTGCTATTTTGTACAATGGTCAATATTCTTTCCTCTCCCATGACATTTGAGTATATTTAAAACTTACCGTAATCTGCATATGATAAAAAGAACACATTAATTAATAAATAAAAAATAAATAAAAGAACAGTTCTTTCTTGGATAATTGAAAATATTTTGGCTTTGTTTCTTTAAACTAACCCTGTCACTATCCAGAAATGTGAAACTAAAGGCTCCTGTATGACTACACTAGTATCAAATCCATGCAATGCACAAAGTACTTCCTTTACCCGCCCTCATTGACTGGATTCTCACGCACTCCCCTTCCAGATACTGCAGATCACAATGGGAGGGCTTTCAGCATCATAATGAAACTTGTCACTTCAACTGACCTGGGAGTCACAAACTTCCCATTGCTTGGGGAAGCCATAGCAGCCTCTGGAGGAACCCTGGTTGAGAAATATTGTTCTAAATTCTTCTTACATCTTCCCTCCAGTCCACCATCTTTAGTTTGGTAAAGATTTGGTTTTCTTTCTCTGCCTACCATGATGCCTATAAAGCAGCAGTCACCAACCTTTCGGCCCTCACGAACCACTAATCTCATATTTTAAATCCTACGGACCATTAATATGAATTTTTATAAAAAAGATAAATACATTTGTAAAATAATGATCTTCCTAATGGTGCTGACAAGGACTGTGGCGGCTCTGATTCATTGATCAGCTCACGGTTAAGTGAAGTATTACTATTGTTACTATTATCATTAGTTCCATTATCTTTGCTATTAGAAGAAATTTAAAATATTTGTTTGCTTTTTCTCACTCATTATGGATTTATTTCATTCCAATCTAAGACCAAACAAGAAATGATAGTTATCAAAGTCAAACCATTTGATGCCATTAAATATAACAGTTAGAGAAAACACACAGTTAAGGTCATACTTACCTAAAAGAGCATCTGAGAAATAAACAAATAAAATAAAACAATCGGATGAGAATCAGTATTGGTGGAGCGGGGTGACTGTTGTAATGGTGGAAACAATACTGAAGCGTACGGCTCGGTAACGGTCGCCTCATACAACTTAATACTACACTGACGTCACGCTGCGCCGCCCTTATTTTTCTGTCCCTAGTACAGTTTGTGAATTTAGTGCAATATAAAGGTGAAAATTGTCATTCAGAATATAAGAATTTATTAGGATTATATTTTGGTTTTATTATTAATAAAAGATAAAAATTGCAAATAATGTCCAAATATTTCTGTGGACCACCAAAATGTTTTCGTGGTCCATGGTCGCTGCTATGGGGGTCACATGGCACTATGGTAATCCACTTATTCCAGTAGTTCAGGATAACATGGCACTACCTTGTTCAATACATGTGACAAGAGGAAAAACAACAAGGATAGGATATTTCTGCACCTAACTTATGGAAGGCACCATGCCAGATTTATTTTTGGGCAAAAGCCCTTTACCAGGAAAAAGGGCCAGATAATATTTCATAAAGGTAAGATGCCTATTACCCAAACAAAAGCAAGTAAGTAGAGAGAGTAGATCCACTCTGAATTTGAATTTAATTAACATCTTAAAGCTAATCTGAGATTGTATTGATTGGCTTTACAACTACATCATTAAGCCAACCCAAAAATCACATTCAGAGTACAACACCTTTGGCAACCAATCTAATTTTAGCATGCATCGGTTAAAGCAGCTCTAATAAAGAAAGATGATTGCTGATTGGTTGTTACAGTTGACTGTAGTTGGCTACACTTTGTACTTTATCATTCACCTTATTAAATAAACCCATCACAGCATTAAAATGCAAGCCAGATGCAAAGTGAATCCTAAAAGCAACCATTTAAGCCCATGTCGATTGTAATGGGGTTACAATAATGGATTTGTCATGCAATGCAAATCTCAAAGTGCAATGGAAAAAATACCACTCGCCTGCGCTGTGTTCATTATCAGCGGTATTTATTGCAAAATTTCTCAACGAGAAGGATGTATTGTTACAGTGCAGAGCGAAAAGGCGAATAATGTATGCTGACATCATTACTTCTACCCCGGATTGCTATTCTGCACATCTAGGAATCAGCTTGCACATTTCCATCCAGGCTCATTCTGCTCAAAAGGATTAGTTTAATTAATAATAATTAGCAAGTATACATGGAGAGGTTCACACTTTTATTCTGCATCCTTTCCGACTGTTCTTGTTTGGAGAAAATTAATTTTTTCCTCTTTCACCATCACTGAGCCCTCCTTTAGGTCTGATGTGTATCATTGTATAAAACAGTATTGTATTACATCAGAGGGGTTATTGTCTATTGAAAGGGTTCAGTGACTGCAGCTGGACTTTTATTCTAATTAAAGAGATCCTACAACCAGATATATTTAGTAATTTTAGGCATTGTGTGGATGTAATGCTTCCATGTATTTATTACTTCCTTTAGAGATCTCCTGACTTTATTTCTCTCCATAACCACTGACTCCTTTTTCAGCCGTCAACTCCCCCGACCTAGGATGTCAGCTAAGCCAGTGGTCACCAAAAGTTGTCCATGAGAAAAGTTTGGTGGTCTGCAGAACAATCATTTGCAATTTTTATGTTTTATTAATAATAAAACAAAAATATAATTCTAATAAATTCTTATATTCTGAATGACAATTTTCACCTTTATATTGCACTAAATTCACAAACTGTACTAGAGGCAGAAAAACAAGGACAGCGCAGCGTGACGTCAATGTAGTCTTAAGTTGTTTGAAGCAACCGTTATCGAGCCGTACGCTTCAGTATTGTTTCCACCATTACAACACTCACCAGGCTCCGCCAATACCGATTCTCATCCCATTGCTTTATTTTATTTGTTTATTTCTCAGATGCTCTTTTAGGTAAGTATGACCTTAGCTGTGTATTTTATTTACTGTTATATTTATTGGCATCAAATAGTTTGACTTTGATAACAAAAATTTCTTGTTTGGTCCTAGATTAGAATGAAATAAACTCATAATGAGTGAGAAAAAGCAAACAAATATTTTACATTTCTTTAGTAATACCAAAAATAATGCAACTAATGAAAATAGTAACAATAGTAATACTTCACTTAACCTGATCAATGAATCAGAGGCACCACAGTCCTTGTCAGCACCATTATTATACAAATGTATTTATCTTTTTAAAAAAATTCATATTAATGGTCCGCAGGGTTTAAAATTATGAATTTTAGTGGTTTGTGAGGCCTGAAAGGTTGGCGACAGCTGGGCTAAGAGATGATACTTTTATATAAATCCTGAGTTGTTGAAAAATGAGGTGATCTCAAGTCTGTGTAAGCTCCAACAGCAACCAATTTTGAGAAAAGGAACCATTACCACAACCACTTTACTGATAGATGATGCCGGATATCAAATGAGGGGGGCTCTATATGGCTTGCTGCAGATAAATGCTTTAAAATCAAAAGAACCCAAATCAGAATAGAGAGATTCATGTATTACTGTGGAAGGCAGAATGTAGAACTGGAGCTTAAAATGTCTGGGCACACACCATTATTATTATTATTAAACAGGATTTATATAGCGCCAACATATCACGCAGCGCTGTACATTAAATAGGGGTTGCAAATGACAGATGAATACAGACAGTGACACAGGAGGAGGAGAGGACCCTGTCCAGAAGAGCTTACAATCTAGGAGATGGGGGGAGTAACACACAATAGGAGGGTGGATATGGAATGGAGGGAAGTAGTGATGGTTTCAAACAACAGAGGAAGAAAAGTAGGCAAGTTTTAAAACATGGGGTTTGAGTGCTCTTTTAAATGAGCAGAAAGTAGGAGCAAGCTGAATAGGATGAGAAAGACCATTCCAGAGAGTCGGGGCAGCTCTAGAAAAGTCTTGGAGCCGTGTGTGTGATGAGGTTATGAGTGAGGAAGTCATTAGTAGGTCATTGGAGAAGCGAAGAGAGCTGCTGGGGTGGGGGTGGGGGGGAGGGGGGGTTCTATCAGGTCAGAAATGTAAGTGGGACAAGAACTGTGGGGGGATTTGAAGGCAAAGCACAGGAGCTTGAATTTGATTCTAAAGTGAAATGGAAGCCAATGAAGAGAACTACAAAAGAGATGCAGCAGAAGAGGAGCGGTGGGAAGGCTGTGTATGGGGTAGGTAGGTGGGAAGGCTGTGTATGGGGTAGGTAGGTGGGAAGGATGGATGAGTCTGGCTGCAGCATTCATAATAGATTGTAGAGGAGAGAGTCGGGTTAGTGGAATACCAGAGAGGAGGAGGTTACAGTAGTCCAGACAGGAGATGATAGGAGCGTGTACAAGGAGTTTGGTGGTCTCTGGGGACAGGTAGGGGCAGATTTTGGAGATGTGCAAAGGTGAAAGTGACAGGACCTGGAAATGTTCTGAATATGAGGGGTAATTGAGAGGGCAGAATCAAAGGTAACATCAAAACAACGTGCCTGAGGGGAGGGACGAATGACAGTGTTGTTAACAGTTAGATATATGTCTGGGGGAGATTTGGAATTTGATGCCATTTATATGATATGCAAAATGCCAGGTTTGTGTTGAAATTTTAGAACCGTCCCAAGGAATATGGAATAGTTGGGGGGGGGGCGGGGGTAAGCAGCCATAAATTAAACCTTAGCTCTTGGCAGTAGCTGCTCTGCATATGCAGCATGGGTGCAATGTTAGGTCGTCCTGATATACATGTGAGTTGGAGACTGACATATGCTATTTTTGCAAAAATATTGTGCAGCTTGGAGTGTTCAGTCCCTTTGATGAGTGCCAAAAGCTGTGTTTCCTTAGAATATTATCCTTGTCCTCCTCTAAGGTGCTGGGTAGTTCTGCCATTGTGCATCCTCACAATATGGGCTGCATAGGCAAATGTACAAAACTTCCATTTGTCTGTCACCACCTTCACTTGGGACCATTGTGGGTTATTCAAATCCAGAAAACTAATACAATGCATATATGTGTTCTTTACATATAATCAGAGTTCTCCAAAATGAGTATTCCCCTGTGAATTGCACCCCTGTTTGGTGTAACACCTTAGTATCAAAGTATACCATGGGTCTACCGAGGAGACAATCTTTGCCGTTGGGAGTTACTTCCTTTTAATTAAACAGATGGGCTGATGAGCTGGGCCTGTCGTCAGCCTCCAGTCATAGATTTTAGTGCGTGTGTATTTTTAGAAAGTTTTCCAAGAAATATTGATCTATTAAACGACTATGAAGATCACAATCATTATATCCTGCACAACAATAAAACATTGAGGGCACAGGAAACATTGTAACGAGGACAATGGTGAACAGAACCTGTGCATTGTGTGCTGTCCATTACAAACTAGCACCTTAATTGAATTACTCTGACATTTATTCAGCCCATCTTGTGCTTCTCATTAGCTGAAAGATGCCGGTACCAATTCATATAGTCATTAGACTTACACATAAACATTCACCCTGCAGGGATACTCTCCTACCCCTTACCTAACTACACTAAATGCCCAAATGTTTGTGGACACATAATTTGTAGATATGACCACCTTCACTTTTTGGAGAAGGCTTTTTATAAGATTTTGGACTATATCTGTGATAAACTGTGCCCATTTGGCCAATGGAGCATTTTGGGACTAGCTACTGATGTTGCATGGGAAGACCTGGTTTGGAATCAGAAATTTAATCCAAAGGTATCATAAAAGGGTTGAGATCAGGGTCCTGTGTAGGTCATTCCTTCATTTCCTTCTCACTGAACCTATCAAAACATGACTTTATGGAGATGGCTTTGTTCACAGTCAGGGATAGGGACACAGTCATGCTGGAAGAGAAAAGGGCCTTCCCCAAACTGTTCCCACAAGGTTGCAAGAAACCAAAATGATAAATAAAATGATAAAGAAACCAAAATGATAAATGCCTCATTCTCCGATGAGACTGTCTCTCCTTGTCTTAGCTTGTACATATTCTCACTTACAAATTTGGTTTCTTCTTTTTCATCAAAGTTGCTGAGACTGTTATGGCTATTTGAAGTTGCATAGAGATTGAAGGATGAGGTCAGGATGTTCATCATTGTATTGCAATCTCAAAAGTCTTTATTCACCAATGTTGTCGGAAAGATTATGGCAGCCTGTTTTTTTACATGGAATGATGGTTTATTGCAGGGGTGTCAAACTCAAAAACACAGAGGACCAAAATTAGACAAAGTCACAGCCAACCTTGAAAGTTAATAAAAAATTGAGGAAATGTTTCCTTCTCATTAGATATAAACCCCTTTCATATGGAAATAAAGAGGTTTTGCTTCACATTCAATCTAGATCAAGCTTATAATAGAGAAAGAGGCAAAGAGGCAAGAAAAAAAGTCTTATGCCTCTTTCTCTATTTGTAGCCTTCTGAGTTATATTTCAATGGTAACCTTTTTGCACAGGCTAACAATAATAATAGCAATATTCTTCTATGAAAATCCAATCATTCAAGTCCATGCCTTGGAGTAGCAAGGAAAAGTACATCTGAGAGGGGGTGCTGGAAATGCCAGACGTGGCCAATGCGGGGCTAAATCTTATAAGTGCCCCGCCGCTGGAACTCCCTCCTCATTGAAATAGCGTTGCTACTAAAATTCCCGGCATTATTTTTGTCTATAAAACATTGCAATGCGGAGGCACGCATAGGCAGAGAGCCCACTGGTTTATGGACGCGAGTGATGCCCCCTTTGTGGGCCAGAAAAAAGGACGTTGGGGCCCCCGGGCCAGAGTTCGACACCCCTGGTCTATTGCATGCATCTGTTTCAGACACCTGTACTTTTGTGCAGGCATCTTCGCAGTGAGAGCCATTAAAATTTCTAAAGTTGATATTTTTTGGCCATAATTTGCTAGGCTTGAATTAGCTATAGCTGTGTTTGAGATTTCGAGTCTGTTGCTCTGTGTCCTATTAAACAATAATGAGAAGGGTGATGTGAGAGCCCCCAAATGTGTTGTCTGTTTTTTCATGGAATATTGAAAATAAAAAACATGTTTCATAGACAAACTGGTGTGGCACTCATCTTTTAATTGCACTTAAGGAGCTGTGGTTCTGTTACCACTCTGCCAGCAGATTCTCTTTTCATCAACCTCCTGCATCACCTGCCTCTCTTTAGCAGTGAAGTTTCCACCTTTCTCAGCATCCCCTGCACAGAAACTAAAATGGATTCTGGAGTGTGTGCTGCAGCCAATGAGCAGAATGTTTCCTGAGTTCAGTCACAACCTACCATTGGCTGCTGGGCCTATTTTAACCTCCCGAGTTCCAGGTGCACGTTGCTGTATCCTCCATCCTGTTTGCCTACCTCACCCTTACTCATGTCCCTTCCTGATAGCCATTCCCACACTAAAGTCATCTGATGTCTATCACCCCCTCTTGGGGAAAGTCTGAGGGCCATGACCTGGGGACCTCCTTGTAGTCCTGTGGCCCCAAGGGTCACTGGCCCATCACTCCTTGCAGGGTGTGCTGGTGAAGACCAGGGGATCACTTAGATTCTGCATTAATCCTGTGTCACCTGCCAGGGGGAGACACTCCGGAACCGGTTTCTTTAGGCAGACCACCATCAAAGCAAGGGCCTTGGAAGTTGTTAGTTGTTGGCCTGATCAAAGAGAAACAATAACCTGCCCCACACTCTAGTTCTCTCAGAGTTTGAACAACCCCATTGCTGGTACCCATAAACATGAGATCAACTAAAGTAATTCTATCCCTATTTAATATACAGCACTGCATAATATGTTGGCACTATATAAGTCCTGTTTATTAATAATTATAATATTGATGCAGTCACACCTTGTTTTCCACCATTGACCTGTACTAGGACTTTTTTCCTATCATTATTAAATCTTCTTCCCGTGAGCCACTAGGGGTAAGCTTAGGAGTAAGGACCAGCAAAAATGGGCCAGTCAAGTAGCCAGAATACATTTGGCAAACATATATATACACTTTGTGGGTGCACACCCATGGGGGGTGGGAATCTATAGCTGAGAAAAGCCTACAAATATTACATTACACCAGAGTTACCCTTTAAATTCACCAACCCCCCTATCCTCAGCTTTCTTTTCTTTTTCTTCCCAGACACTGGCAACATATTTGCTCTTTCTGCTGTAATAGTCAGTAATTGGGATACATTCCCATAAGATCATTCCCGTGGAATTATCATTTCTGACATTTGCCTTTGATCTGGGTTCTTTGCTGAGCACAACTGGAATTTAACGTGGGTGGAGAGTCGAGAAAAAAAAAAAAACTATTGCTAAATAGGCCGAATGCAACTTCGTCTATATTATCCAACTCCCACTCAATCTCAACACAAATCTGTTGGGGGCTACTGGAAGATTTTATTAGGGGTTTGACAGTTTGCCACAAGAGCATTATTATATTTTCTATTGTCTTGTTGCATGCAAACGAGCCAATGTGATATTCAGTTCATACAATCCATTTTTTGTTAATTAATTTTATAATTTGATTGTTAGGAAATTGATAACATAGTGGCGCTGTATTTTATTATATGAGAATACTTAGATTGTAAGCTCTTTTGGGCAGGATCCTCTCCTCCTGTGTCATTGTTTGTATCTGTCTATCATTTGTAATCCTTATTTTATGTTCAGAACTGTGTAATACGTTGGTGCTATATAAATACAGGTAAATAACAATCAAATAAAGTAGGTTGTGGTTAGATCCACTTATTGAGGATGATCTTTTAGATCTTGCCTCCCCTTGAAAAATCAAATAATAATGAAGTGAGAAAAGAAAGAGGGGATTTATGGCTCAAACAATTGTATTACATTCAAATAATGTGTAAATAATTGTGAACAAAGGCATAGTTACATTAAAATATATCACAGCATTATATCTCAACATCCATTGGCATCATGGTGTTGAAATAGTGCAGCTAGACAAATGTTCATTATGGAGGTAGTTATGACATAAATTAGTCATTAAAGGTCTTGTAACCCGACACGCTTCACCTTTCAGCTTCCACAGGGGTATATTTTAAGAAGAAATACCTCACAGGTAGGTGTATATATATATATATATATATATATATATATATAATAATATGGGATGAAAAAAGCTGGAGCTGAAGGGTTAAGGCAAAGAGAGTCCTGTGATGCAGCACAGAGGCCTGCACTTTTTTCTGTGAGAAATTTCTTCTTATATTACCTAAATTAATCCATGCACCATATTTCCCATAAATTCTGGATACCATATATTGCGTCTAATAGACCCCTGAGGAAGCCTCTTGATGAAATGTGTCGGGTTACAAGATGTTTCATGACTAATTTATGTCATAACTACCTCCATAGCGAATATTTGTCTAGCTGCACTATTTTAACACCAATGGACGTTGAGATATCGTAATGCTATGATATAATATGATATGACTATTATTATTATTATTATTATTATTATTATTAATAAACAGGATTTATATAGCGCCAACATATTACGCAGCGCTGTACATTAAATAGACTATGCCTTTGTTCACAATTATGTACACTTTATTTGAATTAAATACAATTCATAAGTGTTTAAGACATAAATCCCCTCTTTGTTTTCTCTCTTCTTATAATAATAATAATAATAATACATAGTTGATATTTAGTTTTTTTTGTAATAGGGATCTTAGCCTGTTAAAAAAATGCAGCTTCAAGTTGTCAGTTGTTTCCTGCAGTACCTTCTTTTTGCCACAAGAGTTTTATGTCTGGTATCATGGGTCCACCCCTGAGGGGTTGTTATCCTTGTACCCTGCATTTAATGTGTAAGGGTGCAGAAAGTGGTGCCGATGTAATTGGGTTAGAGCTACTTTATGCATCAGTAAAGACCACTGAGCCTAAAAAAGGCGTATAACATCTTGCTGCATCATGAGAAGTGAGCTGAACAGTCTGCTGCTTTTCCACCAGATCCAGACAGATTTTTTTTTATTTATTTTTTTTTTGGACACAGTAGTTAGAGTTAGATGATCTGTAAAATTTTTATCTCTTTGATACCCTACCAAGTCTTTAAAAACAAGGCAGGAATGGATGGGATAGCTTCCCAGTGCATGCCCATACAGTTAATATTAAACTGTCGGAAAATCTGTTCCTGTTTATACCAACTAAACTAGAGAAAAAAAGGATTGCAGGTATACCAAACAAAAGGTGTGCAAAGTACAGAAAGCAGCCAAACCAACAGCTTGTCATATAGATAGACTTTTATTCTTTGTATGGATACAGTAGTCTCACTGCACAGGTCCCACATGCTGCCTGCAGAGCAAAGTTCATGCTTCTCATTGATTACTCTCTTTGCAGAAATTCCAAATGCTAAGCAAAGATTCTGCCCCCTGCTGGTTGAAGAGCTCTAGCTAGGACATCAACAACCAATGGTCGTAAAAGAATTCAAGTGTATCTAAAGCCCATTTTGTGTGTGTAGGATGGTGATAGCTTTAAACATTTATCATGTGTTTATTGCCCCCTATTTGACAGATTTACCCTTTTTATTTTTATCCTGGCCAACGACCAATGTCACCAGGGACTGAAGGTAAAAAAAAAACAACATTGTTAGTTGTCACTAGAAGAGGAACAGAAGACAAATCTTCCAAGGGTAGTAACATTTTTGGTGGCTACTAAAAGAAGATTTCCTGTTGTATACAGAATATATAAAAGAACAAGAGAAAGACGGGGGTTTAGTTGGCTAATAGATTAATTATGTATTTCTAATAAAATATTTTATACATAATTACAAGGAAATCATATTTTTTATATCATCAACTTTGTTGTGTAGTCACAGAGTTGCAATATTCATGCTAGACAATGTTCTGCTAACATAATGATAAAAAATTACCATTTCAGTCAAATTTTCTGGCCCGACGCGTTTCGCCTTGAAGGCTTCCTCAGGGGTATGTTTAGACTATGACGGTTATTATGTAGAAATAAACAGGTTTCTATATAACATCCAAGCAGTGCATAAGCTGATCCACATGCTGAGCATTCTAAATGGTACAAGTACATGAGGGATTCACAAATTTATTTGAAAATTTCATTCCAATCTAGACTTGAAAATCATTTGTTCGATACACTCACAGCCCGTCTATACTACCACCTATATAACCTCTGGACCAATCATCCGTTCCAACTTCTACATAATAACCGTCATAGTTACCCCTGAGAAAGCCTTCAAGGTGAAACGTGTTGGGAAAGAAAATTTGACTGACAATAGTTATTTTTACACATTATGTTAGCAGATGATTGTCTAGTATGAATATCTCAACTGTGTGACTACACAAGAAAGTTGAAGATTTATATATATATATATATATATATATATATTATAAATATATAAAAATATGATTTCCTTGTAATTTTGTATGAATTCATTTATTTTATACATAAATAATCTTTTAGCCAACTATACCTCCATCTTTCTTCTGTTTTTTTATATTGAAATCTACTACGAGGTGGCTACACACTTTCCTAACAACACAGAAGGACAGAACAATATTCTTTACCACTGAATTTAGTATACAGAATTTACCCCAAACTACAGGCTCCCCTTTTTTCTACAGACCCCAGATCTCTGCTCCTGTCTGCTTACATAAAAGCCACATCTGAAGCCATCTTCCTTTGACAAATCTCGAAAAGGAATACAATGCACACAATAAACCTTTCCATAGCAATACCTTTTCTTTTATGACCAAGGCCAGATTCCCATTGCAGAGATCTCCCATAGAAGAGAATGATGATGCTGAGAACTCACTGTTCACATTGTATGAGCAAACATAAAAAGAGGCCACGGTGGCCACAATTATCTTCCCGGTGACAGCGAGCGAGGCAGCTTGTACTATCGTCATTATGAGATACAGGATCCGAGTCCAGAAATATCTCAAGGACTTCTAATAGATTATTCTTATGAGCAGCGAGTGATGATCACCAGTCTAAAAGCAATATGTTACCAGGAGTATTTTTATTCTTGTTTCCAATATAGGGTCCTCTATTTAAAGAAATCTCACCTAATTATAAATCTGGCTGCTGTGTTAAAATTAGGAAGTGTTTAATCAGGTACAGATCTATTCATAGAAAGTCAAAAACTTAAAGTGATGGAAGCTTTAAATATATAACACTGGTCAACAAACATGTTGCTGCCAAACAGATTAAAGTCATTATAGGTTATGTTTGATGCACAGAATCCAAATATGGTTTTCGTTTTGCTAGATTGGCTCTAGTTTTTGAAATAATTACCTTAATAATAACCTCATAGAAAACTAATGAAACATTATTATTATTATTATTATTATTAATAAACAGGATTTATATAGCGCCAACATATTACGCAGCGCTGTACATTAAATAGGGATTGCAAATGACAGACTAATACAGAGAGTGATATAGGAGGAGAGGACCCTGCCCCGAAGAGCTTCCAATCTAGTAGGTGGGGAAACATGAAAATTAAGCAAAATAAACTAGATATGCCTACATATACAAAATTAAATTTTTGAAATACTTAATGTCAATATATTCTATATTTTGTATATTTACAGAACTAATCACAATCTCTCATCATGTGTCTATCCCATCTGCCCTGATACTTTTCTCTTATCACCTTTATATCTTAATGGAACTTCTCCCCTTGTTCCTCACTGAAAGCCAAGGTTTTCTGGAAATTTTTGAAAATGGCTATTTTTTTCTGCTTCTATTACAGTTCGTAAATTTAGTGCAATATAAAGGCGAAAATTGTCATTCAGAATATAAGAATTTATAGGAATATTATTTTTGTTTTATTATTAATAAAACATAAAAATTGCAAATAATGTGCAATTTTTTCTGTGGACCACCTAAATTTTCTCACAGACTATTGGTTGGCAACCATTGATCAATAGTACTTGCTAAGACTACTTTCTGAGGGAGTCTATGTCATATTTTCACAGATCTTACAGTGAAGAATCCCTTAAAGTTAATTGCTTTTAGGACAGCCACAAGCAAAAATGATTCAAAACCTCATATGACTTGAATGGGAAAGGTTGGGACCATGGTTAAGCCTGAGACAGAATGATGTGGGTCTTAAAGAGGAATTAAACTCAAAAAATGTCTAAAACAAAAAAAAATCGACTTACCTTCAATCCTGCAGCGCAGTCGATCAGTCCGGAGGTGTCTTCTATCAGGTCCCACGTTGCCCCGACATCCATCTCCGAGCCAGTGCGACAGGTGCCACCATCTTCTTCCTTGTTCTTCTTCCTATGTCACCCGACCCAATCTGGTGATGTAGGTTGGAAAAAAACTTGACGATTTCACTGCGCATGCGTGAGATTGGCAAATGTTTTCTCTTCTCACGAAAAGGCTCCTTCTGCGCATGTCTGAGCATCCCAAAACCCTCCAGGATGCTTGACGTAGGTATCCCTGGAGGCTTTGCCCTGCCAATCACAATTGAGAAATAGGGGGCGGACTTGAAAAAAAAGGATGTTGCACTTAAAAAACAAACAAACAAACAGAATTTTTACCTTACATAAAAGGGTTGTCTACCCTGAGTTTAGGTACGCTTTAAATGTCCCAGTCTATACAAATATCTGATGCAGATTAGCCCTTGTTGAAGCTTCTTCCCTTGCAATTTACTACATAGTTACAATGTTACAATGTGAACACAGGGGAAAAGGTAAAGCTGGGTACACACGTCAGATTTTTCTCGCCCGATAATCGGCATCGGCCAGATATCGAGCGAGAATCTGGCGTGTGTACAGTCGGCGTCGTTCATCGTCCGTGGATCCGTCCTGGCGGATCGACGAACGATGAACAACGAGCGATCCTAATGCAAGGGAAGGGGGAGAGCGCGCAGCAGGGTGCCGCTCCGTCGCTCTCCCCCTCCCCTCTCCATAGAGCAGAACGGTGCTGTATGTACAGCACTCGTTCATGCATCGTGTAGTCCTTTGTCGTTGGAAAGGATCGTGAAAGATCCTCTCCAACGACAAGAATTGCACGTGTGTACGCAGCTTAACTGAAGAAATGAGTAAAGCTACGTACACACGTCAAATTGTTCTCACCCGATAATCGTCTCAGGGCGGATATCAGGTGATGTGTACGGCCCGCGTTGTTCGTTGTCCGCCAGGACGGATCCACGGAGCGATCCTAATGCAAGGATCGAGGGACAGTGTGCAGCGGGGTGTTGCTGCCCATAGAGCAGAACGTATGTACAGCACTTGTTCATGCATCGTGCAGTTCTTATCGTAGGCCATAAGAACCAATGGCCCAATCAACTCCATCAATAGGGTACATCTGAATAAATCATGCAGAACAGAGTTTATGCAGGGCTTTTCTTTCAAACCCCAGAATGATCAAAGCCGCTGTAGAACAAAAGGAAGGAGGAATGGAGCATTACAGTGAACATGCCCATGTTTTGCCCATGTTTTGCTCAGACACACCTAAAAGAATAGAGGGCTATGACGTGCAAGTTGTAAGGGGGTTGTGCTGGGGAAAAGCACAGTCCATGCACAGTCCATGCAAAGCAAAGCACAGTCCATGTTAATAAATATTGCAAAGGAAAAACACCTTCAGGTTAGCATTTAAAAAACTCAATTATTCCTTTGTTTTTTACCTGCAGTGTTTTAAGTTGGTCATTGGGGCTCTTTAAAGTCAGCTTATGATCCAAAGAAGGTAAATGAGAAATCTACTAATGTTCCCATAAAGCTGCACAATGCTACGGTAGGCTATTATAACTGTTATGCAGTGAATGAGTTAACTGCTAATTTAGGTCCACTGATTGACTTTGGCGTTCTACAGCTTGGCACGCCCGGCCACAGATGATCCTATTAGATGCATACTGGTGGCGTGCATGCCCTTCTACGCAAGGCTCTGGGGATGTCATTAATTGCAGTGTGTATGGGGGATAACTAATCTCCTGGAAACCAGTGATGCTCCTACTTAGCAGAAGAGGAGACGCACCAGATCCAACAGACTCCAGCCTGGGGCGGAGGAAGGCCAGAGATTTGTAAGGAAACATTTACTGTAGCAAGAAATCCATGTACAGAATATATTGAGAAAACATCAGAAACTACACCTTTAACTGGGTGAATAAACCTAATAAATAGATCACGTCTTTATTTTCTTTTAAAACAGATCTAAAAAATGTGGGTGACATTTAGGGTTCATGGCATTGGCCCTTCTTTTCAAATGCTGTGTTTGTTATTTGGTTGCATGGCAAATGCAGTGTTTGAGAAGAACAAATTGCGTTTGACTTGCAACTTATTTGTATATGCTGCATTCTAAAAAATGCAGCATAATGCAAGGCGGTTCAAATGCAGACTATGAACTGCCTTGCTTATTCTTTGAAGTTCAATTCTAAGGCAATGTACAAAACAGACCCCATGGCACTTCCTGATGATTATTCAAAATCTTCTAAATCCTTTTGGGTGCAGTCACTAATGTCCGTCGAATATCTCACTATTCGATTTGCCAGCTATTCGATCAAATAGTGAGAAATTTTCCGGGTGATCAAATGCCGAATTCAAACACCATTGAAGTCAATGGTGCGAGAATTCAGCTTTTTTTAAGGGTCTTTTAAGGGCTGCAAGAGCCCTTAAAAGACCCTTAACCCGAAGTTATTTAAAAAAAACACCAACGCTAAATAAATTACTTCAAAAAAAATAATTTTTAATATTATTTATTTTTCATTTTTTTTTCTCAAATTTTTACTGTCGAATCTCGTGTTTTTCGGGTCGGGTCTATCCGAATTTGAAGCAGGGGCAGGAAGTGCCATATAGTTAACTTTCCAACCCCTCCCAAAAACAAAAGTAAAGAAGAAGGAATAGAGGAACTTATGGGGTCAATGTGAACTGGACACTTATAGTGCTTTTGCCAAATATGGCAAATATTGGCAAATATGCGGTCGGTAAGATAGGAAAGCTACTGGGTACCAACAACACTAAAGAATACTGAAACTTTCCTAGAATGCTGACCAATGAATGTTTAAATTATCAATGGGCCAGAATTAGCATTGTCAGTGTGACATCTGAAGTGCCATGGTCACACCTTCCAACTTTTGGAGATAAGGCCAAGGGACACTTTTTGGCTCAAAGTATGCAGGCAAATAACACACCCCTGTCATACCCCTATCTTGCCAACCATACAAAATAAATAAGCAAAAAAATATTGGTTAAAATGGAAAGTGTTTTTATTACATGGTGAAACAAGATTCATGATGTAAATACCTTTTCCAATAACACTGCTTGCTTCAGAGCTAAGGGCTCCTGGGAGGAGGACCAATAAAATCTCTGCTCATCTGACCTGACCTTGACATTGTAGGAGTGCCCACTAATGAATGCCAATAGAGGAAACCCCTAAAAGTGAACAAGATCACCCAAAGGGGGGAAAATCTCACCCACCGGGTACTTAAGGGATGGGAAACAGAGTTACTCGTTCCTGTTTAATTATATTTGAGTCCAATGGATTTTGAAAAGTCATCGCTACACAAAAAAGAGATCCATGCTTGGTGGCTGGCTGGTTTAATCACAGGCTAGTTACTTGACATTGATGAAAGACAGCTAAAAAAGATCTTGGAGTCTTCCAACTGGCTCTGCCAAATGGTGCTAAACCTGGAACTATGTAGGCACCACCAAACTGGAAGTCAATCAGCCAAATCTCAAGGAACCCCTCACAACCATTGATAGAACCCTAAGACTCCATGGACCCTGGTTGGGTATAGTTGGTGTATAGTATTATTGTTGGAACCATATAGTCCAGGGGTCCCCAACCCCCTGTCTCCTAGTGGGCTGTGGCTCTGGCCCGTGCACCCCCCAGAGGGGTCTGGGGAAGGACCCCACTCGGGGGGGGTGCACTGGCCAGAGCCACAGACCACACCCGCTGTCCACATCGCAGGCTCAATGAGTGTTGCTCATTCAGGATGAAGCGACCGAGTCTTTTTGAAGGCCACCATCTTTGGCTCATAGTCACCTTCGCAGTGGAATTTGGCTGTGCCATGTGGGTGGTTGGGCAGGTATATATTAACTTGTTCCGGGTCAGTCCCAAAAGTTAGAGCTCTCTGAGCACGTTGAAAAGGGTTAAAGTTAATTTTATTAAGCTTACACTGAATTGTTATCCCATATATTGACCTTCATGGCCAGCTGCACGTGTATGTGGGTGTTGGGATTGCCTGGCACTGGACAGCCCCACTGTCCATCGTGACAAACGTGAACTGAAAGGCCCACATTGCCTTCAGGAGACACAACGAGTGGGTGTCTGATAATCACATCTCTATCAAGGCTTCCAAGGACGCCTCATCATCTCGGCTCCCTCCCACCCTAACAGGTGCCTGGAGCAGATTACATTCACCATCGTCGCATTCATTCACACCTCCTCGGCAGCTCTGTCACAAATATAACCAATGTGTTTACTTGGGACATTTGTATGACTAATAGAATTCCGAGCCCGACGTAGTATCTGAAGGAAAGGTTGCCATAGTTACCTGCCTAAAAAAGAATTATTATTTCTGAATGAAAGGTGCAAACCGCTAGGATTGCCAACCCACTCCCGTCACAGAGAGGGCTTCGCTCGGGAATTTGATCTGCACAAAAGTGAACGCAAAAATATAGAGATCATGAGAAGGGTAAGATGTTCTGTAGTCAATTTGGGAGGATTCAGCCTGGGGTGACAACACTGCTTAGGATTTCAGTGCCGCAGGGGCGGAGTTGTCAGCTAATTACAGAACGTTAGAAGCTCAATGGATTTCTGTATTACCTAATTAAAGAGACAAACTTTCAAATGTGCTTGTTTAGCACATGTTGTACCAAAGTTTTTTTTTGCCTAGACGTTAGTTTTAGAGTGCTTTATATATAAGTACAGGTGATCCCCGAGTAAAGGACATCCAACACATGGACGACTTCTAGATATGAACAGGGCTTCCCCGCTCACAGTGTGCAGGACGAAAGCTTGATGGGGGGAGGGTGCGGTTTGCATGACTTGTCCAAGAAGAAGTCTTTTGCTGTTCTGCAAGTTCTTTTAACTCTTTAATGACCAAGACAAACCCTGCAGTTGTTTCTTTTTGCATATCAAAGCACAGCTTGCTCTGGAAGTTATTGCATGTATTTCTAGGCTTTATAAAGTTTTTTTTTGCTTTGTTTGTGATTTTTATATAGTAACTGACACCATGCTGCCTAATAATACGTTGAGTCAAATATCTGTCCTAATTGCATTTATTAAAATATTGTACCTGTTCCGACTTACAAACAAATTCAACTTAAGAACAAACCTACAGTCCCTATCTCGTATGTAAACCAGGGACTACCTGTATATCTAAAGCTTCTGGATAGAGAATTTATTGGTTAAAGCAAAACTTAACCAAGCCAACACTCACCTGTCCCCATTCCAACACAGGTGTCATAATTTTCTCCCTTCTTTCCTTCCTGATCTTCAGCCATCTTGATTGGCTGGGATGATGTAACTCCCACACAGGCGTGGCATGCGTAAGGGAAGTTGGAATTGTTGGTCAAATTAATACCTAGGTATTTCAGATGGGTTGGAGCCAATGCTCATGTGCAGTTCAGATAAATTTTACAGCTGGGTGGTGATCAGGCAGGAATGGGTAATGCAGAAGAGACATCACCTGTCCATTTCTGCAACAACCACCTACCTGATCACCAATTTTCAAAGTGGGACTTTAGTGCCAATTTAAAATGCTTGTAACTTTTTTTTGTGCTCTTTGTATTCTATTTGAGAGATTTCCCTTCATCTTGTCCAGGATATACAACAGGAAATGAGTCAAGGGGAAATCAATTCAAAGACAGTGGTCACTGGCACAGGTGTCCCCACTAGGAGTTTTCTGCTGTATCTCTGTCAGTGACTCAAAATTTAAAATTTCAATCTTTGCCCCAGCCCTCTTGCATAAACTCCAAAAAAAGCCTGTACGCACACAATAAAAATTCTGCAGCACCTAGGTTTAGGTGGCATTATCCTCCCTTCATCTGGGGTATAACAATTTCCCTGAATCCAGCTGAGATGAAACTCCCAGCATGGTGCTATAGGGTCTTCTGGCAGTCTGCAGGATCTTCTTAAGTTTAATTTTGACTTCTCTCTAAGGATTTGGCTGTGTATACATTTCACTTTTGGTACGTATTCATAAAACAGTGAATGTGGCATTCACCAAACTTTACTGCAGATGATTTTTCTTTGAGAATTTGTTTTAAATGACAGTAAATGAGTCGGTGATTGCCACATTCATTGGGTTACTACAATGCGAGGGAACAAACTTAAAATATGTTACGGCGCTATTCATTTTGAAAGGCACCCTAAGGCATCACACCTACCCACCACTGAAACTGGCTTTTTGGTGCCCTATTCAGGCTGTCCTATAGCAATGTATATTAACATGCAATTTAATGTACATGTAGTGTCAAAAAGCCCTAAAATGTGCCCCTTTTAATTGAATGTCCAGCTAAAAGTTTTGTAAAGAGAAGAGAGAGGTTAAACCCCCATAAGGTGTTCGTTTTTGTTTTGCGGTCAGCTGGGGAGATTTTCCTTCACTTCCTGTCCTAAGCATTTACAGGGGGAGAATTCTCCCTATAGTGAACAGAACTTTTATCCCAAAGAGTTGTCCCTGGAACAGGTGTCCCAAGTGGAAAATTTTCTATTACCTATTGCTCAGATAACCTTTTGTAAGACAATGGGCACCAGAACAAATAAAGAGGGTGAATCTCCCCAGCAATAAAAACATAACACAAAAAGTATAAGTAATTATAATAAGTTTTAATTTATAGAGCCTACACAGAGCACTTCTTTTCTGACTCTTGGTCCTTCTGATAATTTGATCCCCAGCAATATCTGTTTGCATCATTATCTGCACTTTCCTTAGCTCAGCTCCTGGGGCGATTGCCTCACCTGCCTTACCCCTGAGATGGCCCTGTAAGGAGATCCAGAGGGACTCGGTTATTTATAGGGAATTGGCGTTGTCTGTTACAGCTCCATCTCTGGGGATATACCGCCGCGTTCCCGCTAGCGACTCTCTCCTCCTTTCATCTTGTAATGAAAGCAGAAGCTGGTCTTCCCATGTATTTTGCATTAATGTCTTGGAAATGAATGGATGGTTTTATTCTTCAAAGAGATGAACGAGCCCACATTATTTCCCAGTCTATTAGATCAATCAATAATATAAAAACACCTCTGGGGTCTAATAAGACCTGTGATCTCTTTTTTATGCCAGAACTTTTTTTCCTCCTATTTTTTCACTTTTTTAGATAAGGGGACAAAAAGAAACTCAGTACATCAAAAACAAAATCAGATTAAGGAACGTTGGTTGGCAAATCACTCAATGTCTTCCTGTATTCCATTGGGACTCTAATAGTGAGGTCCTAATGCCAGAGATTCAGAGTCTGCCCTCCCATAATGACCCAAATCCACTGCATTTGTTCCAAAATGGATCTGTAGGCAAACAGCTAGAGTAACAGCTAAAATGTATTGAGGTTTTAGGGTTTACTTGGCAAAAGATGCCTCAATTATGGCCAACCCTTATTTATTGCATGCCTATGATAGTCTGATTACCCTGGTTTGCTTCCTGGTCCAGCTCCATGTGCAATGGAATTGATGATGCTGATTCACTTCCCATTGAAGAATCTGGATTCAGACAGGTGACACAGCCTATGTATGAGACATAAATTAAGGCCCCCTTCTCAGATGTGCAGCTGTTAGCCACTCACAGCCACCCCTCTTTCAAACTGTTGAACCGTGCGGTTGTTGTGCCAACCTTAACCTCTGTGCATTGTGGCTGAGTGCAGTTGCAGTTTTTCGGGGTTCTGTTTTAAGGAAGCCAATGTATAAAAAAAATTACTTTCTAACTGCTGTAAGTTGTGGTTGCATTTAATCAATGGCTAGGGGATGAGCAGCAAGATCTGTAAGGACCCTGGTATGAAACCACATGGTTGGCAGCTCCCAACTACTGGGGGAGCTGCAAACTACGTCACGGGAAACCAGATTTGTACGTGGCTGTGGTGCAAATCTTCAAACAACCACACATATCTAAAGGCAACTTGTATTTTTTGCAGTCTAATGCAAAAAATAGGAGAGACTGGGACCCTTGGTTGAGCCCCTGGCAGAACACTGTGGCTTACTATGGGTGGCACAGCTGTAGAAATATCAGAGCTGTAAGGACAAAAATCCTTTGGCAGGTTCCAGACCAAGGTAAACTGCTCTCATATATGCATTATATCTGTGGATTTAGCCATCTGTTTAAAGATCAGCTTTCAAACTGTTGTGTTTTAAAGTACTCATTTTAATTGACATGAAAAAAAAGTCAATGAACCATAAACATGGACTTTTCTACTGCACCACTAAGGCAACTTCATTTAGAATGGGTTCTTCTCAAAAGCAATAGACTTTTTTTTTTCAAATGTGTGACAACCTGGTGTTGATTGAGAATGCCTATTAATTATTATTATACAGTATTTATATAGCACCATGATATTATGCAGCGCTGTACAAAGTCCATAGTTGTGTCACTAACTGCCCCTCAAAGGAGCTCACAATCTAATGTCTCTACTATAGTCATATGTCTAACAGTCTAAGGTCAATTTTTTAGGGGGAAGCCAATTAACCGAACTGCATGTTTTTAGGATGTGGGAGGAAACCCACGCAGACACGGGGAGAACCTGCAAACTCCATGCACATAGTGTCCTGGCTGGGACTCAAACCTGGGATCCAGCGCTGCAAAGGCTGGAGTACTAACCCCTGAGCCACCCATAACAATTCATAACATCATCCATCTATCTATCTCTCCACGCAATGTGAGTAAAAGATCGGAGTAAGTTATTGTAACATTATATCTTTAAAAAATAAAGAGTTACCTATGTTGATCGTAATATCTGTAGGTGGGGTATTATGATGATCCAACTCAAAGTCTATGGAAGACATTTATCAAATGAAAACAGATCATTTATATTTATCATACTTATAAACTTTTTTATTGGCATTTTAATTAACATCAGCTGGCAGTTTTACTTAAAAACTTTGTAATTTTTAAAGTAACTTTTGTCTTTTTCACTTTTATCAAAATTTACCAACACTATCACTAACAATGGACAACTGGTGTTTGTTTTCGACAACTTCAATCAATTAAATCGCCACTTTAGAAGTATTAGGTTACCTGTACTCCCCACTTTTCCAAGCATGTGCACCAGGAAACAAAATCTTTCATTATTAAAGCAGTGAACAGGTTTCTAACAGTGGAGAACAAAAAAAGTAGAGAACAAATTCTTTTGATGAATAGGTTCCTACGTGTCAGGTGACTCATTGCACACATTGTATATGAAAGACACATCATCCCCATCAATAATAGCTTTACAGTAAACAGCGATAATAACTCCAGGTTTTTGCCCACTGAACATTAATAATTTCCTGTAAGGCTTTTTGATTCACTTTGCCGCAGCTTCCTAACAGCTCATTTATTCACTGCACTGTCTGAGCAACAAATGTGTCAGGAGGGGGAGGAGAGGAGCTGTAAGAAACCTATTGTAGGATAAGCGAGATATATTTCCAATACCTTTACATTGCTTTGTGCAGAGAAAAAACAGCAAAGCACAAGCTCATTTCAATGGGCCTTGGTGTATCTAAAGAACAAAAACGAAATATATAGCAGTGTTTTCTCGCTTGGTGATCCTGCCAGTAGCACACTTCCCATCATAGGGGGACAATGATTACTTTACTATATCTATGGGGGTGCAATGTTGTCTCCCTTGTTATTAGAATCCTGAACCTTATTCCCATAAAGCAGGTAAGGAGTTATAGTAGAATAAAACAGAGAAGTCGGATAATATTGCCTTGGATTTCAGTTTAAATCATGAGGATACTTAATTATGATAGGATTTTTACTGGACTTATTATTATTATTATTATTAATATTAATAAACAGGACTTGGGGAAAATGTTCTTAAAATAAAAACAACTAAAGCAGCCATCACATCTAAGGACTGGTAAGCTAAAATATATTACATTTTTTGTTTTTGGGTAAAGATACACTAACTTTTTTTTTGCATGGTGGGAAAGATTAGAAACAGCAATAGGTTTTAAGCACCGTGACTCCATAAGGCAAATCTCTCTTTATATCTTGCCCCAGTGAGGAGTCTTCTTCCAAAATGCAAATTTAAAAATGTAAAGATCTGACCGGATTGGCTTTATTTGGCCAATCCAAAACCTTAAATGTTTCCTCTTAAAAAACCACCTTATTCTCCATTTCACAGTTCTTAGGTTTCTTGAGAATGCCTATTTGATTGAGAATGCCTATTCATATCTATGGCCATCTATCTATCTCTTTTTCTGCACAATGTGAGTAAAAGATCAGAGTAAATTATTGTAACATTGTATCTTTAAAAAATGAAAAGTTACCTCTGTTGATCGTGATATCTGTAGATGGGGTATTATGATGATCCAACTCAAAGACCGAGTCTATGGAGCACATTTATCAAATGAAAAGGGATCATTTGGATTGTGTTTAATGATAATTATCACCTTTTTTATTGGCATTTTATTTAACACCAGCTGGCAGCTTTACTTAAAAACTTTGTAATTTTCACTTTTATCATTCGTAGAAAATGCCAAATACAAAAATTACCAACGCTATCACTTACAATGGACATCTGCGGTATTTGTTTTTGTCACTTTTGATAAATGGTGACAACTTCAATTGATTTATTCGCCACTTTAGAAGTATTACGTTACCTGTACTCCCCACTTTTCCAAGACTGTTCACCAGGGAACAAAATCTTTCATTATTAAAGCAGTTTCTCTCAATCCATTGAGAGTGTCCGTACCAGCAATTGGGGCATCTTCTAGAACAGGAGGGTGGTGGCGCTTGTCAGGGTTGAGTACTCATGGAAGTTCAAGTTCTACTAAGAGGCTTTTCTTTTTAATATTGGGAAAAGTTGTGTCTTGTGCCATCCACTTTGAGGCTGGGTTTACAATTGGCCACTCCGGTGCAGAAACGTGCATTGGATTAAGGCTGCTCATTCAAAGCAGAACTGTACTTTCTTCCCCAACACCAAACCCCATTGCACAGTAGTGCATTACCATGGTCAGTGCACTGGGTTGACCATCTTGCCTTCAAATGATGGGGTTTTGAGTTACCACAACACATTAGATTGATTTGATTGTACATATATTAAAAAAAACAACTATTTTAAAAATAAACTTGGAATATGAAAGGATTAGCACATTTGGCAGGGCCTTTTGTTGTCTGTGTCCCCTGCACGAAGATTCTCTCTCACCAATTGTCCTGGTGACCATTGCTACCGAGATACAAAAGTTATCACCAGGGAACTTGTCCAATGTGGACCCATGTTTTGAAGGTGATGAAGCATTCCCTTCATTTTTCAGAGGTTTCCCCTTACATTTTTTCATGTCTACAGTACAATAAATAAATTTCCCCCAAATAGGACACAAAGTAAAATAGACAGAAATTATAATTCTCCTCTATAGCAACACTAAGAAGAAAAACCTATATGCATACTCTAGCAAACTTATTAAATTTTACAATGTAATACAGGTTTGCTTTAAATAAGAATATGGATATCATAGGATTTAGAATTTCCTTTCAAACCTTTTTTTTTGTATGAAAAAGGTTAGAACCAATATTTTTTTTTGTCTGGGTAACCATTGGGACAGAGATTTCCCCACACTTCCTCTCCCGGTGACCCTTCTGGGTAATTTCTCCAACACAGACAGTAATAAATCCTGACCGATGGTCTAACCCTTCCAAATTTTCTCCTGAATTCCCCTTAACTAGTAGTTTTGCCTTTCATTTGAAACTTGCACAAATAGTAAAAAAAAAGTTTAGGTCCCCAATTAAATTGTACCAACTTTTTCATGAAGCCACTTTGAATGACCAATATACAGAGAAGTACAAATTACAAAACCACCAAAACGTGAACACATAATTCAATATTTAATTTACAGCAGCACTTTCATTCCATAATCCCGGTATCCTGGCATGCAAATATTACACAAAAACTTCTCGTCTGTGTAATTTGCCATCAAACATTTCTCAACTTCATCACAAATACAGAAACAGCCCAAAACTTGTTCCCTTCTTCTGACGAAAAGGCATTCCATGCGCAAATGTGTTCAGAATGCAAAATGGAGGTGGTGGAGCATGCGGAGAGCTTGCCTTGAAATAATAACTGTAAGCTGAAAATGGTTGCTATGATAATCAAGATGCCGTAGAATCCTGGATCCAATCTCCAAAAAAAGAATAAAGCAGTCCAACCTAGAACTTAGCGGCTTCAAGTTTGATGTCCAAGAGACTGTGGCAAGCCTCATGCGCCGACTTTATTCACTTGAGCCCAAGTTCACATAATGGAGCATTTTCCTTTGAGCTTTTCTTTCTTTTTTTGCTGTTTGGACTTCTTTCCACCAACCTGAAGACTAACAGTTCGTCTCTTCTCCAAGTTTAAAAGTTCTTGGAACAACTCCTGTACGTTGTAGTTGAGTTTGGCGGAGGTTTCCATGAAAGAGCACTTCCACTTGTTGGCCAAACTCTCCCCTTCGCTGGCCTGGACCTCCCGTAGGGGCTCGTCCCTCTTGTTTCCAACCAACATGATGGGAATGTTCTGTGTGTCTCCTTTGATCTGGCAGATCTGTTCGTAGATTGGTTGAAGCTCCGCCATGGACTGCTTACTGGTCACCGAGTAGACCAGGATGAAAGCATGACCTTTGGAGATAGACAACCTCTGCATGGCTGGAAACTGGTGGCTCCCCGTGGTGTCGGTGATTTGCAATGTACAGATGTTCTTATCACAGCTGATGACCTGTCTGTACGTATCTTCGATAGTTGGGATGTAGGTCTCTCTAAATGTCCCCCTCACAAATCTTAGCACCAGAGAACTTTTACCAACTCCAGCCGCCCCAAACACGACCACCCGATAGTCGTTGCTTTGTTCTGGCATCTTTTCTTTCAAGGATCTCTTGCTGCAGGCTCAGAAGGATTCTGTCTTGAATGCAAAGGCTTGAAGGAGTTACATACCGAGATGGAGCAGGCACCTGTTGAGTAAAAATGAAAAAAAAAAAAAATTCAGTGCCGTGCAAATGCTGAGCCCAACAAAAATAGAAGCGACAATACATGAATGCATCGTTTGCAGAATATCATCGTTGCTGGATAGATATAATTACTACGTCAGGATCCTCAAGCTACAAAGTGCTCGGAAGTGAAGCCAGGATGATTGTGGTCCAGAAAATGGACTAACTGCATCCTTCCCTGACAGCACTTTCCAGGATGGACCGGATCAGACATAGAAAATCTATATATAAAAGCTCACACTTATATATAGGCTCATGTATAGAAGCTCACACCTTACCTTGCCCGAACACTCTGCTTTGTTTCAGCCCTTCCTGCGGTCTGATTACTATGTCGCTCTCAGACAGCTCAGCTGCAGATGAAATCAGAAGCTCCCTCCCTTTTTTTTTCTTTTTGTATTATTGGTTTTGAATGTTGCTTGCAAGATTAGATTATTTTGCCATCTAGTGGATGTGCTGAACTTTTTTTTCCCCTAGACTATTCTTTACATTTGCTAGCTGGTATTTAGCAGGGTGATTTATGGATTTTATTTTGGACTCCAATTACAAGAGGGGGTTTAGTTGTCCTGACAAGAGATGAGCGAATTTTTATTTCACAAAAATTGCTGTAAAAAGGTGTTACAAAATGCACTAAAGACAAAAGGTAGGGATTTTTTAGAAGTGGAATTTAAATTATAAAGGGTGTCAAATTATGTTTATTATTACGTATTATCAGTATGCATATAGCACAAACATATTACACAGCGCTGTACGGGTTGCAAATGACAATGACACAGGAGGAGGAGAGGACCCTTTGCCTGAATTAGGCTAAAGCACACACAACTTGCAGTTAAATTACAGCGTATCCAAATCCAACACAGATGTAATAAATTGCAGTTTACCAATCCTAAAATGTTATGGCTGCATTAGGTTTTCCTTGGTTATCCTACCATTAACACTTCATTTTATTAAATGACAACGTTCCCTCGCCGTAATGTATCTGTGGACTTTTTTAACAAGGTTTTTCGCCTGAACTGGACTACAAACACCTCCTATTCTCCTCCCCTCCATAAAGTTGTCAACAGGTATTCTGCAGTGCACAGGAGAGAACTGAAAACATTGTGAAAGATATCAGTTCATTGCACAAGAATTTCTAGCAGGATATAATTCTTAAAAAGGATAGTGGTGGGGGAAGTAAGTGAGTCACCCTAAGACAGACATTTTCTGGAAATGTATGTAGTTTTACTGCTATTCATTTTGAAACATTTAAAGCATTACCAGGCACATAAAATATATATGCAATATAAATTGTGTTATATTCTAATCAGCCAGCAGATGGGGCTTTGGCTCCTTTCTACATTTTTCCAGGCTCTTCTTGGCTCCTTTGGTATAAAATCTTTGCAAGGCAAAACTGAACACACACACATATATATATATATACACACACACACATTGCCAAAGTTGTTTCCTCTCTCCCGTTGGATACATTTTCCTTCAAGTTTGATAATTTTTGGACAGAATGGGGAATGATTAGATCCTTCTATTTGCCCTAGTGAAAATTGTCACCATTGGGAAATTCAAAATTCTAGAACTGACCCTAAAGCAAAAGGTGAGGGGAAACCTTTTAGTGTGGATTCCTGTTCTAGTTTTTTTATTAAATAGTACCATGTGAGGTTTCAATAGGACAAAGCCAGGAAAACGACAAGCAAATTCTTCAGTGCCATTTTTTTAACTGACTAATAGTGCTCTGGGAACCTTTTTTTGTATGTGAAAGTTTTTTTCAAATCAAAACATTTTTCATAGTTTTGGATTGGCTGGGAAATGGTAAAAATCCATATCAGGATTATGATCTAAGCTGCAGCAGAGATTTTACTGACCATAAAAAAAAGGAGAATACATGGACACAGGTGGGTAATGGAGCGCTCACCCCTTCTTTGGAATTACAATTTGCTTTTTCTAATCCCCTCACACTTCTAAGAAATCCCTGTGGTATCTGAAGGCCGATTTACACATTCATAAATATTGCAGCATTAGTCTTTGCTGACACTGCAAAAACCAGCCATGCAGAGAACCTTCACAAGGGATTCCGCTTTGATGGTCCATCCCCCCTAACTAGTCGTCTTCAATTCATCTTCTCCAAATTCAGAGTTGGACATAAAACCAGAATATAGGAGAACTCATGATCACAAGTATACCGCAAGACCCAGACACGAATGGTGGAGAAGTGACCTGAGACTGGCCCTGACGGAGGAACATTTTATTTTATTGTAAGAAGTCTTTAAATCCACTCAGATGAAAGCAGAAATCCATACAACTGTTCTTTCAATATATAATTACCAGGAAACCAACAACACATTTCACTAGGGCAGCATCGCTACTTCCGGTGATCTGCTCTCTCACTTCTGTTCTGCAGGGCACTGCTGAGAATTAGTATAACAAGGGATTTCAATCACTTATGGTAAATGATTTTTTAAAAAGAAATACAATGATTTTGTGGAATCCCTTTTTTTTTTTGAGGAAAGAAAAACTTTATTGTGTTGTCAGTAAATAAGCATTTCATATGCCTGAGACACCCCTGTGCCCATCTTCATGTAAGCCACCTACACCCCCCAGTTTCCAGTTCCTGGACTGACAGCATCATGCAAAATGCAAAGACCACTTATATTAACCTAATTTCAAAAAGAATTACTGGACATTATGTGTATTTTTAATTTATTTCTTGTTCCATTTTAAAAATTAAATACACTCCTAAATGAAGGAAAGTCCATTACTGCAAACCTTTAAAGCCGTCAGGATAAATACACATATTAAATTTGTACAAATAAGAGAGCTGTCAATTGCTTTGTATTCTAATCTAATTCTTTTTTAACAAATATGGAAGTGGGGGTGCAGGATGCAGTATGTATGGTGAGAGGTACACTGAGCTGGCGGTCCAGTGCCAAATGGGTGCTAATGGTCCTGTGGCATTGGCAATGGGCATTTATTATAGAGACCCATTTATTTTCGAGCACAGGGTAGTTGCAATCTGTATACAGTATACATCTAAATATGTGAACACCCCTCCGAATATTGTTTAAAGGTTTCTAGGTAATGGTATTATTAATACTAGTGAATACAAAGGCATTGTGGTGACCTTATGGGAACAGTTTACTCTTTTTCTGTTCCAACATGACTGTGCCCCATGCACCAAGCCAGACGTGGTGCGAGTTTGGAGTGTCTTGCACCTCAACCTTGCTGAAGATCTTTGAGATGATTTGGAAACTAATTGCAAGCCAGGTTTTCTCATACCATATTAGTACCTGAGCTGACAAATTCTCTTTAGAGCAGGGGTGCCTAACAGGTAGATCACAAAGGCAATGGGAGTTGATCGGGGAGCTCTGCCTTTCAAAATAAACTCAACTGCGCACAGGAGTTTTTGAGTCCAAGTTTTTATTGTTGGTAAATCATTTTGACTTGGTCATTTTAAAAGTAGCTTGCAAGCCAAAAAAGTGGTTAGCACTCTGGCCTTTGCAGCGCTAGGTCCCAAGTTCGAACCTTAGCCAAGACACTATCTGCATGGAGTTTGCAGGTTCTCCCCGTGTCTGTGTGGGTTTCCTCCAGGTACTCCGGTTTCCTCCCACATTCCAAAAACATGCAGTTAGGTTAATTGGCTTCACCCCAAAATTGACCTTAGACTGTAATAATAACATATGACTATAGTAGGGATATTAGATTGTGAGGGACAACTAGCGCCATGACTATGGACTTTGTACAGCACTGCACAATATGCTGGTGCTATATAAATACTGTGTAATAATAATAATAATTATAATTGGGCAAAAATCTTGTGGAATCCCCAAAATCTTTGAGAAAGCCTTTCCAGCAGGGTAGCCAGGAATTAGGAATGGGGTGGAATAGGAACCATATCAGTGCTCATAGTTTTGGAATGGGACGTCCAACAAGCTCATACAGGTGTCCACGAATATTTGGCTATTATTTGTCTCTCGATCCCCCCGTTCAACCCCATGGTAAAAAGAAAGTCCGGCACCAGCCACATGTTACATTTATAATAATTACTGACTGCAATTGTTGATTACTATTCATTCTTTCTTTGCAATGCCAACTCATCAGTGACTACTTATGATCACATATAGGAAATTAAATGAGAATGCCCGGTGTTACAATTGTCCTTAATCAAATAGCACATCATTGGACTCATCTAATTATGTTAATTAATTTATATTTACACTGCAATCATCAAACCACATTAAAAAAAACTGAAATGTAAAAACAGACTGTAAGCTGTAATGGGCCATCAGACAATAGTCCTCCTTGGCAGCGTGATCTGAAACAGATTTGGCCATTCATGGAGATGGTATAATTGGACTGACAGTGGCATTTATTGGGTGCCAATGGTCCATATTGTGAGTAGGACAATGGAAACAGCTGCAAAACACACTGATGGGATTTTGTATAACTAAGCCCTGGCTACAAGAAAGCACCTTTGAAAGTCAACTGCAGGACACATATGGATCACAAATGACTTTCCTCTTTAGATAGATTAAACCAGGCATCGACAGCGTAAGCCATTTGGCAGCCCAATGACTACAAGCCTCGGCAGATCCAAAAAGATGGCATTAAATGCAGCACATACGGCATCTTTATCCCCCCCCAAATAAAATAAATAAACCAGGTCACATGACCCCTTATCCATTGTCCTGAATAAGTCTTTTGGTCCAAGCAACTGAAAACTTGGAGCTAGCTTTCCTTTAATTGATAATTTACCTTCCGAACCATAGAATTGATATATTATTATTATTAATATAGTATTAGATATAGTATTATATATATGGATTTTTACACTCTATGGGTTTGATTTATGAAAGCTCTCCAAGGTTGGAGAGGATACACTTTCATCAGTGAAGCTGGGTGATCCAGCAAACCTGGAACAGATTTCTTCAAAGTCATTTGCTAGCAAACGTTTTGAATTCTGGACCAGATCTATTCCACTGCTTCACTGATGAAAGTGTATCCTCTCCAGCCTTGGAAAGCCTTAATAAATCAGACCCAATATTCTTTCTTGGCATATGCCATCTTTATAAGGAAGTAAAATAATTCCTTACTAAAACAATGGGCATGATTTATTAAAGCTCACCGAAGCTGGAGAGGACACACTTTCATCAGTGAAGCTGGGTGATCCAGCAAACCTGGAATGGATCTGGTCCAGGACTTAAAACATTTGCTAGCAAATACCAAATGACTTTAAAGAAATCCATTCTAGGTTTGCTGGATCACCCAGCTTCACTGATGAAAGTGTATCCTCTCCAGCCATGTGGAGCTCTAATAAATCAGGACCTATGCATTATCATTTTTTGAGATGAGGATACTCCAGGCAGACACAAAATATTATTATTATTCAATTAAAATGAATTTTTAACTGAAGCAAGTATGGTAAACTGGTTGCTTTGAATTCCCTGCACAGCCAAATTTAGAACTAGGAGATGAATGGTCAAACTCCCAAGATTTACTGCATTACAGTACAATCAGTCTAACATCGGGGAACTTACTGACAGGAGGTAAGAACAGAGTGATGAATTCATCGGTAGACATCTCCTCTTTTATTGCCTGGTCAGCAGAATGGAAATGGTTTATATTTTAGAAATGCATTTAGCGGTTTGGAATTCTGCTTTAGTCTAGCAAAACTTACCACTGGTTGTCATTTTCAAACTAATTGGTGTTTTTAGAAGGAGATCAGCAACAGACATCTCTATTTTTTTTTATTAAGAAAGGTTTATGCATAAAGGCAACAAAATAATTTTTTTTATACAGTTGATCAGTACACAGAGATCCATCCAGGCTGTGCCAAGGCAGGAAATGAGACAGCTGTCACCCTGATGTACTCTGCACTCATCACAGCTAACAGACAAAGGACATCAGAATACAACTATATATATATATATATCTTGTTGCACCCCAGGCAGATGGCATGGCATGCAAAGCCCCCCAATGGGTGTAATGAGCAGACCCCTGCATCTGAACACACACATGTGGCATTGTATAATTTGTAGCCATCCATTTGTCACCTAAGGGTGCATCTCCACCACCCAACCCCATATCCTGGCTGTTCTAGAAAACACAAATGTCCCATAAAGCATCACTTACCTGCACAGATCAGTGAATCTGGAATTACAATCTGCAGGGTGTTACAGCATCCAACAATCTCCCAGGGTGGGGCAGACCCATTGTGCAGCCATTGTGTGGGGGGAGCAAGAATCATATAAAACCCAACTACATTCACTATAATTTATTTCATTCAGTTAGCAGAAGAGTCATTGGAATTAGCACAGGCCAACTTGTCATTTGACTAAGAAGTGTCTCCTACCCTGCACCTGCAGCCAGCAGAATGGGTTGGGTGTCATTGGATGGATCCCCCCCATGTTTCATTCATTTTTTTAACCAAATGGTACAGTCCATTCATGCAGCTGCAGAAGGAGAATGGGCTTTAACCTGTTAGGTGCTGGAGCACAATGGTAGCAAAGGCTTTAGCAGCAGATGGCTGTATGGAAGGGTTAATGGAGCCTTGGAGATGCTGGAAAACACCAGGCATGGGAGGTCCTGGAGGAGAAACCTATTTGCTATTCATGTGTCATTACCAGCATGTGTTCATTGTGGAGGTAGTAAGCACTCATCAGCCTCTGACACCTGCTCTGTGCAGTGCAATCACAGAGAAATGCAATGTGTTCCATTAACCTGAAGGTGACCTTTTTATTTAACCCCCAAATCATGCTGGATAAATCCCTAAAAACTAGCAGATCTCTCTACAGACCCAGATGTACCAGATTGGTCTCTTCCAACAATGTAGCAATGTAATCCCTGCTTTGATGATCCTGCAACAATCTATTAAGTGCACCTGTCACTGCAAGTGATTGCTGAAACAGATACAAAAGCAAAATATTGGCCAAAGACTATAAACTGGTCATATCTGTGACCCCTGGGCAAATATTGAACACCAAATTTTTTTGGATACAATAAGGAATGTTTAGACCCTTATGCGGACAAGTATTGAGTCTGGGTGATCATTGTCAATGCAATAAAAAATAATGGGAAATTCAACATTTTGAGTCATTAGAGCAATAGGTGAAGGCAAATCCTGCAATGGGGACGCCTGTTCTAAAGATAAATATCAATCAAATTCATTTAGAAGAGATTTCTTTTAATTTCCTATTACATCTGTTGTACAGGAAGTGGAGAGAATTCTCCCTATAAGGGTCTAGACAGCAACAAAAAAAATAACATGGTAGAAATTCCAACCTTTCTCCGTTTTATACAAAAAAAACATAAAAATTTGGGGTGGAAATTCAGAATAAAAGGCCTCATATTGCAGGAACGCCATTGGAAACTAAGGGGCTCTATAAAAGGTAAACTTCTTGGGGCCCCAGTGTTGCAAAAGTCAAGCTTTTTTTATTAGGGGCCCGGTACAGATGTATCCCTTGTCCCCCCTGATAGCAGTCTTGCTATATTGCATCGACACATGCTGCCAATAGTGGGAGTTATGCTGGGACTTATGGTCCTACGAGAGCTGGGGGGAATGACAGCTTGCTGCATCCTGTAACAGCAATTTTCAGCATTCTAGGTTAATAATTGACCGATTGCCTTTCTGGAACTGTCACGTAATATGCAGCCAAGATGGACAATTGGGATGAATCACATCCAGATCTGCATTGTGTTTGCACAGCTGTATGGACTAGAACAACATGGCACATTACATGTGTGACACATGCCTGCTATGACGTCATGACCATTCACATTGCTTCTATCTATAGTGCTGTGCTCCTCTCCCGCACACGTCTGCTATAGGGAATAATCAGGATGAATGTACAGTACAAACAGGGATGAAAGATAATCAGGAAGACAAATTTACCAACAGATTTTTCAGAATAATTAGGTTAAAATGCACTTTACGTGTCTAGAATATGGCTGCTGGCAAGCTGACTCACCTATGAACCTTAATATAATGCTCTGCTACCTCTAAATAACAGACAATAGTATCATCATTGTCATGGTGTATGTAGCAGTGTTTGTATAGCTTAGTTTTGGAAAGAGTAAGAAAAGTTTAAAAATAAAAAGGTTAAACAAAATAAAAAATAAACCTTACATTATGCTTCCATTTAGGCCATTAAAGATGAAAAATCTGCCAGCAATTTTGTGCTCAACTGATCAATTACACTGGGGAACAGTTTTGAACAAATTTTTTGTTGACTTCAATTTTTAAGCTTATTTACACTAAAATATGTATGATGATTCTGAAAGTGCAGTTAGGTTTCTTCCATCACGTCAGTTTTTTTCTCTATCGCCTATATTACTGCGATTGCTGTAGCATGGATTTGTATAAGCTATTCATTTACACGCAAGACAGTGTGGTCAGAGGTTGTGCACTGCTCTACGTAGTGAATAAGCAAAATGGATTTTTCTACTTATACATGTATTTCCTTTCTTTAAGATCATGTATGGCTCTGCTGTTTCTCGTCGTAAGTGCCTAAACAACCCTGATTTATTTTGTTTTATCTGTGGCAGGTTCACCATTCCCAGTCAAAGGATGAACATCAGCACATTTGTAGAGCAAGCCTATTTGGCATATTTCAAAGTTAAACTTGGTGATCAAGATAAGTCTTGGGCCCCTCATAAGTGTGCAAACAATGTACCAAGGGTATACGGATGTGGACAAAGGGAACACGTGATAAGATGCCATTTGGTATACCTATGGTTTGGCGAAAGCCAGGAGATCATTTCAGTGACTGTTACTTTTGTATAGTGAAAACTTCAGGATATAACAAGAAAAATAAATGTAACATGGAGTATCCTAGTCTACCATCGGCTATACGCCCAGTGGCTCATTCAGATGAAATCCCAGTGCCGGTTTTTGTTACACTACCCTCTCTTGAAGAACATGATTATGGTGATGAACTAGGTGACAACAATGATTAAGAGTTTGAAATTCAAGAGGACTCTGTTCGTAAGGGATTTGATCAGCATGAGTTGAGTGATTTGGGACTATCGTCCAGAAACTCTTGGAGAGCTACAAAATGCTTGGTTGCAATATGGGCATCAAGGTGCATTTTCTGCATAGCCATCCTTCTAACTTCCCGGAAAACCTTGGTGCAGTCAGTGATGAGCAAGGTGAACGATTCCACCAAGATTTTAAGGTCATGGAAGGACGGTATCAGGGTAGATTGGATGTACATATGATGGCCGACTATTGTTGGAGTATCCGGCGGGATTGTCCTAACACTGAACACTCCAGGAAAAGCTTTAAAAGTGTAAATGTTTACCTTAACCACTTACCCGATTAATTTTCAAATGTTTTACTGTAGAAAAATTGTCTTAGAGTAAGAATAAATCCTTTGTATGAACAAAAGAGATTTAAGTAAACAGTGCATTCAAGGTATTTCATTTTTTTCATTGTATGTAAAATTTGTATGTTTCTTGACAAAAATGGAGCATACCCTGTATCGTAAAAACATGATGTGATAGCAAAAACTGGGGTAATTTCTGGATTCACCACCCAAAAATGTGTAAAAAAAAACAAGTGTAAGATCTAACTCAACAAAAATGCGTTCCCCAGTGATTATCAGTCCTAAAATTTGCTACATGGACAATAATTTACTTTTATGATTGTTGGGGGCAGAGATGGGGACAATGCTGTATATGTTCAATCTTTGAGTAGATTTGCTTGATAGTTTGTGTACACAGTGTAATAACTTGTATACTTTTGATTGATATTTGCTAACGTGTCTCACCACTCCATATCCAATCAAGAACAACAAAATCAGTTGCTTGTGATTGGTCTGCTGCTGAATTCAATTCACATTCACAGGCAATCCAAATTTTTATATTGTATCAGATGTAGTATTTGGCTCGTGTGCCTTAGTGAAACCCGAAAAGGTGTCCATATTGAGAGATTTCCTGTTCTGAAACAACTTAAACTTTTGGATTTACCAACATTTTTGCTTTTCAGTGACAATGATCACCAAGAAAAAAAGAGGCTGGATTTAGTTTGTGGGGACACAGACAGCAGGAACAAGGGGTTCCAAACCTTCCCTACTGCACCAAAAAACATAGCACCAGGACTGCCCCATGGAGCAGTGGAAGACACTGGCCTGCTTAATATGGTGCAGATCAGTGGTCGCCAACCTTTCAGACCCCACAGACCACTAAATTCATATATTTAAATCCCGCGGACCATTGATATGAATTTTTTAAAAAAGATAAATACATTTGTATAAAATGATGTTCCTAATGGTGCTGACAAGGACTGTGGCGGCTCGGATTCATTGATCAGCTCACGGCTAAGTGAAGTATTACTATTGTTACTATTATCATTAGTTGCATTGTCTTTGGTATTACTAAAGAAATGCAAAATATTTGTTTGCTTTTTCTCGCTCATTATGGGTTTATTTCATTCTAATCTAAGACCAAACAAGAAATGATAGTTATCAAACTCAAACTATTTGATGCCATTAAATATAACAGGTAAAGAAAATACACAGCTAAGGTCATACTTACTTAAAAGAGCATCTGAGAAATAAACAAATAAAATAAATCAATCGGACGAGAATTGGTATTGGTGGAGCGGGGTGACTGTTGTAATGGTGGAAACAATACTGAAGCGTACGGCTCGGCAGCTGTTGCCTCATACAACTTAATACTACTCTGACGTCACGCTGCGCCTTCTATCTCTAGTACAGTTAATAATAGTACAGATAATAGGAATTTATGAGAATATTATTATTAATTTTTATTTTATTATTAAAATTTTTAAAAGTTTTATTTTTTTTAAAACTTTAAAAAGTTTTATTATTAAAAGAACAAAAAAATTGCAATGTCTAAATGTTTCTGTAGACCATTGGTGTAAATTACCTTTGTGCCAGCAGGACAGCGCTGACCCCTCCATGTATAGAATCCTCAAGGTATCCTGTGGCATGAAGCACTATGATATTAGCAGCAGGTCCTTTAGGGTCTCACTGCTTCCGCCAGCAAGCCTTCTTCCTATAGTGCATTCTGCTCATATGTCTTAACCAGGTAAATGGCAAATACTGGACATGATCTAAAAGAAAATGTGATTCCTTAGACCACCTTCTTCCATTGCTTTATGGTCCAGTTCTGATTCTCCCAGGGCCATTGTAGGTCCTTTTGGCTGTGGACTAGAGTATGGGCACCCTGTGCCTTGACCACTTCATGTGCAGCAAGCTGTGATCATGACACATCAGGGCTTCAGCAGTTTGTACTGGATGTGCTCTTCTGTAGAGTTGGACCAGATGGGCTAGCTTTCTCCCCAATGTGACTTGGGCACCCATGACCCGTCACCAGGCCTCTCTTGGAGCACTTTGGTAGGTACTAAGCACTAAATATGCGTAACAACCCACAACATCAGCTATTCTGGTGATGCAGCTGTCCAGTCATCACAATTTGGTTTGTAACATTATTGCTCAAATCTGAATACTTGTCCATTTTTAGTAGAGAAAAAACAGACAGAAGAGAGGTTTTCCCTCCATGGCTTTGGGAGATGCTGACAGAGCGTCACAACTCCTCGTTATCTTTATCTGATCACCAGGCATCCTGTTACTACAGGGGACTTCCATCATTACTGCTCCACCTCCCTCCCCCCCAGAAATTGGCGGGGTGTACTAATATATTTTCCCATCATTCCATCTTGGAATATATTGCTTCCGGCAATGTAACCTTGCAAACATGAAGCCCCGATGAAGCCCTAAGCAGGCGAAATGTGTCAGGTTAAGTCCCGTTACATGTATGCGAATGACGACTACTAACTAAGGTCATGCTGGACTTTATTCTTGGGGTACCCATCGGACCCCTAAAAGTAGAAACAGCATTTAGTTGCTTCAATGTCTAGAGCCAGGCAAACGGCCAGATATATGTGATTATAAGTACTTAAACTGCCGATGATGTTTTTTATTGTTTACAAAAATTAAAAGAAAACATGTTTCATGGGGGTTTGGCAACATACTGTACAGATTGATATTTAATGCTTCCTGTTCTCACTCATTACTAATTACAACTTGTCCATTTTTCCTGCTTCCAAAAAATCAAGTAATGAGTGGTCAATGTATGCAATGTCTCAAGGCATTTGGGTTTATTTATTAAAGCCCTCCAAGGCTGGAGAGAATACACTTTCATCAATGAAGCTGGGTGATCCAACAAACCTGGATTGGATTTCTTCAAAGTCTTTTGCGATTTGTTAGCAAATGTTTTGAATACTGTACCAGATCTATTCCAAGTGTCCTGGATCACCCAGCTTCACTGATGAAAGTGTATCTTCTCTAGCTTTGGAGATCTTTAATAAATCAATGCAATTGTAACCAGATAATCAATGCTATTCTAAGTTCACTTGTCAAAGGATTTAATGTTGTGGATGATCAGAATATTTTTTTCACCACTATGGCTCTTTATTTATTGCTTACGCGGGTTGCAAATAACATTGATTTCTCTGTCTTCTTCACTTGGTCTGTTCCTCCTTTATTAATCCCTTCAATAATGATCATCAAAATTTGGTCTGAATATTCATCACGCAAGAAGGCTCAGCTTCCTAATGAATTATAAATCAAGTAACTGAATGTAATAATGAACTGAACACAAAGGACAGTATTGGACATGAATATGCATCAGAGGTTGTCTGTTACCGGCTTTAATAATGCGCATGGAATAACTATGGAGTTTTATTAACTGGACATCTTCACTGTGTTCTTTGCAGAGGTTTGCAGCAGGTGGCTTTGTACAGAGTACATGAATTCCCAAGCCTTCCCAATGATGAATAGCGACAGATGTGCTCAAATATACTGCTGTTCATACAGGAATAATAACAAACAGAAGGGTTATTATTAATAATAAACAGGATTTATATAGCGCCAACATATTACGCAGCGCTGTACAATAAATAGGGGTTGCAAATGACAGACAAATACAGACTGTGACACAGGAGGAGAGGACTTTTTTTGCAAATAAAAATATTGCATTAATGATATTCTCTCATCTTAACAATTCTCAGACCAGAACTTCAAAATATTTTGACCCTAAACAATAGCCATCTACTGATATTATTTACAAAGTTTCATCAAGTCAAATCAAAGAAATGGTTTATATTGTTTAATCGCATATGAGGCAACTGTTACCCGACGCGTTTCACCTAGTAGCGGCTTCATCAGGGGTTATTGCATAGTAGCGAGGTAAAACAGAGGTAATGGATACGGTCCATAAAACATAGATCAACAATTGCAGTTATGTACTGTAACACATAAGTAATTCAAAAACAGTACATAACAAAACGCATTATGTATCGGACTGCTTCTTCATACCAGATGATGTCCCTTCTGCAAATAAAATACATACCCGTCTGATTGCAATTTTTATTGCCGTTTCTCTTCTGGATCTTTGGCCATCCTGATTGGTATGGCTAAATTATATAACATGTAGGTGTTTATTCAGCTCCATCAGAACCAAATGCACAGCTCAGTGTATTTAGAAAGGAATAGTGTGAACAGGCAGGTAATATGTTTTAATACAGAAGGTTCATTGCCTGTCTCTATGCAATAAAAACCCTATCGGATAGCAAATTTTAAAATGTGGAAGAATTTTTTGTCGTTTTTGTCTTATTTAAATTGAAATTTTAAGGGAAAAAAAATATAACGTCTCTTTACTGATAACAAAAAATTCCCTTGACCCATCCAAAGACCGAGCCCAGCAAATCCTGCGCTGTCTCAGCTTCCCTTACCGATCCGTCCAGTGCCACCATCTTTTTTTTTTTACTACTACTTCACATAACCCAAACTCTCATTGTACAGGTGGGAGATCAGGTGATGTGTTTTCCTCCAATGGAAAACATGTGCGCAATTTATTTTTTTACATTAAAAGAAAGCCCCCTGATGACACACGCCTGATCTCTGCATGTGCAAAAGGAGCAGCCCACACCCTCCTGGAATATGTGATGCAAATATCTTGGGAGGTTGCAGATATCCCTTTCAGGGTAGGAGACCACCCCTAAAAATATATCAAAATTTTTTTAAAAGGGATCAAAGGATAAAAAATGTGATGACAGGTCCGCTTTAAGTATAAAGAGTTTTCTGGAATAAAAATTGCATTATATTGTTATTTTTCAAACATTTTGAAGATTAGTGAAGTTCCTCTTCTGCAAAGGCAAAACTCATCTACAATGTCATCGCAGAGGAATTCTCATTTACAGGCTGCAGGCAAACAGCTCAGTCACAGCATTTAACTTGTTTTATTAAAACTCTTTCAAGCAAGACGTTCGCAGATTGGCCGCTCTCTGCTCATCTGTAAGCAGATTGGGTCTCCTGCAAGATGCTGGGATGGAGGCAGATTTACTGATACACATACCAAGAATTTGCACGCTGCTCGGATTTTTTCCAGGAATATTTCCAGCATGTAGATTTCTGAGAGGCTGAAGAACCACAAGTGAAAGCAAGGCCAGATCGAGATAACAGAATGGGTAATTGATCATTGACCTAGAACCCCAAAGTGCAGCCCACAGCCTCATGCAGCCATTGGGTACAGACTCCATCAGCAGGGTTGACACCAGACATTTTTTTGGGAAGCATTGTGCTGATGCTAGGGGATCCTAATCCTAAAAACCAAGTTATATTAAAGTTCAGCAGACAATATAAAGAAACACTTAAAAATGTGCAAGAACTGTGCAAATAATAGTCAGAATTTCTAAAGCATGATCTCACAATTTAAACTCCAGTCCACAGGGTGTTGCTTCGATTCTGAAAGACCTGGGGAGCTCCCAAAATGTGGTAACAGTGTTTAAAGTAAAGTAAAGCGTGGGTAAATAAAACACAAATGTTTCCATTTCATTTGCTTTTTGTTGCAGACATAACAGACTGCAAGAGTCAGGAATTTGTATAGCAGAGTGCAGGGGTCAGGAGTATGTAATGGAGCATGAAGAGGTAATTCAAAGCTAAGGGGTCAAAAAAAAAAAAAAAAAGTAATGTAAACAGCAAAAGATCAGCAGTAAAACAGGGTTCAGCAGTCAACAGAATACTAAACACATAATAATTTTGAGATCATTACAAACGACAAGAGGGCACTCCTTGCGTCTGGACGAAAAGAAGTTTAAGCTCCGGATAAGGAAGGAATTCTTCACTGTAAGGTCTGTGAAAATGTGGAATCGGTTCCCTCAGGAAATAGTTTCAGCAAGTTCTATAGATTGCTTTAAGAAAAAGCTGGATGATTTCTAGAAGCACAGAATATAACTGGGGATTAAGTAGATAACAGTGAATGTTGATCCAGGGAACATCCGATTGCCTCATGGGATCAGGAAGGAATTTTTTTCCCCTGTTGAAGCAAATTGTACCAGGGTTTTTTTTTCCTTCCTCTGGACCAACTATGTCTATGGGGTTTTATATCTGGGATATGTTTATTTTCCTAGTGGTTGAACTTGATTGACTTATTTTTTGGTCTTTTTTTCAACCTGACCTACTATGTAACTATATAATCCCCCCTCCAACACACAAAAATACCCTTCTTCCAGCCAGATAAACTTACTGGCCTCTGTAAACTGAGCTCTTGCCTCACAACAGGTGCACACACTAAACAGGTATGATGGCTCCTTATAGGGGTCCTACAGCCACACCAAAACACCCACCTGCTTCTCGTGACCACCTTTCTGAATGCATTGCATGCCATTATCCTAACATGCGAGTGTAGGAGTGGGAAAGAACCTGGGGAAGTTACAGACGAGGAAAGCACACAGTAGAGCACAGCAATGTGACAATGCATATTTAGCAAGTCTGTCTGCTGTATGACAAGTTCCAAAGCCATAAAGTGCCAATCGATGACAATAAATCAATTAAAAGAAAATGTGAACCAAAAAGAGGTGGTCCAATTCCAAGTGAACAACCTTAATTTATATCCACCCTTATGTTTTCAAGATTAAAAGAAGGAATTAGAAAAGGCAGAAAGCCTTTATCTACAGAACTTATTTTATATATATATATATATATATATATATATACACACCGGTATATATATATATATATATATATATAATTTAATACAATGTATATTTGTAAAGTGTACCAAAGTGTAATATCACACAAGGCCAGCAGAGGGCAACAAAACAATGCCAATACCTCCTATTACCTTGTCATATAGAGGAATAAATATATAAAATGGGTTTGGTTGGTATTTGAAAACCAGCAATGTCCTTTTCTCTACCATGAACTAATTTATTTCTACACCATGTTTATATCTTTATATATCAACCAAACACAAACAGAAAAATCTGTTACAGGAATGTATTGAACTTGTGTCCATTAATTCTTCTTTTGAACAATCTATACAGCACACATTTTCACCTGTCAGTAACAGTTCAATCTGGTGATGTCACAAATATGGACTTTGAACCTGAACTTTAGGCAACGGATGCATTATATATATGGCAGACCAGTTTTACCTGCTAAAGGATTTGCAGTGTTTTCCCCAGCCCCTTTAAGCAGGGTGCAACGCCCGGCACTTTTCAGTGACCACCTGGCCAGCAACTTCTTCCCACAGAGCTTTGAGGATTTTTGGGGAGGAATACTGGATTTGAACTGCTGTCTATCCATTTTCTTTAAATCCATACAGTTCTGCCACACTTGGTATGATAGGACAAGACCTGATTTTTCTCTGCTGCAGTTAAGTAGAACTTACAGGTCTTGTCCTTCTCCCAACTTAGCATTAGGACTGTAAAACGAGAAGCAGCAGACTGCTGTTTCCTTCTATCCCAGGCTGACTGCTGAACAGGTTATTGCAAGAGGCTGTCAAAATTCAAAAGTCAGATGCTTACAATACTTGTATTTCCAAAAACTTCATTTTTTGCTCTTTTTATTAATTATTCCCCTGTCAATTTGCCTATAATATTCGTTTATTTCCTATTCAAATCCTATTGCGACAGCTGCACTGTTAATGATTGGCCACTAGATGGCAGAAGGAGTCATTGTTTTAATAGGAGACCTGTAGAGAGATCTGACCATCTGTCAGCTGATTTCAAAGAAATTGACTGGGGGAATCATTTATAAATAAAGCCCATTATCATCTTATCTGAGATTACCTTTTTATTGCCTGGATATACATTTTAAAATGGTGGTGGTGGTGTTGAGATGGTTATAGATGCCCATAACATTTTTGTCTTGGATGAAGAAGTATTTGTTCTTAAAAAAAAACAAAAAAAAAAAAAACACCAAAAACACAAGAGATACAAAAAAAGAAAAAGAAATTCATTTTATTGCTTATCGGATATTGCTTATGAAGGAAGGCAGTACATTTCTATATACTGTGAGTCTCAGTGCAACCGCGCTTTACACAACCAGAACGATCAAAACTGAGAAGCATGTCACCTAAAACCGCTGAATCTTTTTTACCAGTGTAAGTGAGCACTCTTCACCAACTTATCTTTATAATATATATAATATTTATATAAAAAAAAGCTACATTACAAAGTCATTTTATTCCCACTCCTCTATCAGAGCATTCCAGCTATAAATACGGGAAATGTACGGAAGGCTATTTATGGTCATTTTCTTTTTCCAAGTGGGACGTAGGATACTAAAAATGTCTACATCATGACAGCCCATCCTCGGGGTGATGGGACTTATTCCTGGGACTCTTTTCCGGCCAGTCGGTACAGCTCTGTGGGTCCGTCGGCGTGCGTGATGGTCGTCGTTAGCTGTAGCTCCTCTCCGCTGCTCATACCGTCCCTGCCTGGAAAGTATAACAGAAATCAATATGGAGAGCAAAGAATGTTGCATTGAGAATTCATTGATTGTTGTAACCAATGGGTATCCACCATTCGTGAATGTTTGTCAACAGTGGGCCCCTGTGCAGAACTGACTTAAGGGTTGCACTGGGGCCCTCATGCACATCCCTTTGTTTGCTGTGGTATCCACCCCTTCAATAGGTGCATCCAATACAACAAGCAGAATCGGAATTCCAAAAGTGAAGGGTTAGGAGGTTCGAAAGTAAAAAGAAAGTCTGTCCTCCAGCAAGATATACTCACCCATCCAACTGGGCGGGTTTCTAATATTGAGAAGGAGTGTCCCGCTCCATGTGACTGGGCTTAAGCCAATTGCCAGGCCTGAAAATGGTCATGGGGGGGGGGGGGGGGGGCATATATGTTATCAAGCAGGGCAATAGTATTGATAATCTTTATCATCATAAATGTCATTCTTGGTTTGGATTTGGCATCTGTTCTCATCTCCAATTATGAAAAATGGTAATTTCCCAACTGACTATCACAGCATGAGGCACGACTGTGTTCATAAGATGGAGAAGGTAGGACTTGGTCACTCGTTGGATCAAATGCTCATTACCAAGTGCTTGTAGAATTTGCAATATACAGAGCCCAGCAGAGACAAAAAGGTGCACCCATTATTATCTGCACAGTGTTCAATAGGGAATGTTGCCCTGCAGGGAATGAGAGTGTAAAGATCCCGCCACTGCTCCCCAGATAAGAATAATGACATGAAAATGATTGCAATGGTCCTGTGCTGCTTTTTGACCATTTCTAGGGTGTAAAATGTATAGAAGGGAAAAAATTATTAAAAGTCAATACAGGTAGTCCCCGAGTTAAGGACATCCGACATCCGGACGACTCCTACATACGAATGGGGCTTCCCAGCTCACTCATGTGCAGGACAGAGGCTTGATGGGAGGAGGGGGGCATGACTTGCAGGAAAAGTCTTTTCTGCAACTCTAAGTCATTAGTTACAAGACACTCTGCAGTTGTTTCTTTTTGCATATCAGAGCACAGCTTGCTCCAGGAGTTAATGAATGTCTAGGCTCCATAAAGATTTTTTTTTTTGCTTTGTTTGTGCAATTGACACCACACTGCCTAATATGTTGAGACAAACATCTGTCCTAATTGCATTTATTAAAATAAAGTACCTGTTCCGACTTACATACAAATTCAACTTAAGAACAAGCCTCATATGTAACCTGGGGACGACCTGTATCGTAAACGAATCCTTTAGGATACAAACAAGTATGCTATGCTCCAATAGAACATAGCAGTATCTATCTGTCACTGTCAACCTCCATTTATTGTACAGCACTGCGTAATATGTTGGTGCTACATACAGTATGATCAAAAAAATCATAGCAGACTTGGTCCTCATTTTCATCTTGTTTTCACTGTACCAGTCCACCCCACACTTGTCTGTAATCTGATACAGTTTATGGGTATACCTTCAGCTGAATATTAATGTAAAACGGTGTCAATGAGAGGCATGCTTACCATTCTTTTGGTCATCACCATAATTCTTGTGTGACGGAGCATACAGAAACATAAGAGCGAACACATAAAGGTTCCACATCCCATAGATGCCGGTGAAGAAGGCGCTGTTCAATTCAACGGAGAACTCTCCCCATTTCCAGTTACCCTCCGATACCTACAAGCATACAAAGCAGACAATAGATGTCAAGATGTACTCTGACATATACCTGGTTTGCAAATACCCCTCCTCACCCCCCAACCCTACTTTTGGCCTTATTACTTTCAAGGTCACTGACTTTACAGGTAGTACCCGAGTTAAGGACATCCAACATACAGACGACTCCTAGATAGGAACAGGGGTTCCCTGCTCACTCCTGTGCAGGATGGAGGCTTGATAAGGGAGCGATTTGTATGACTTGCAGAAGAAGTCTTTTGCTAAACACAGATGAGCAACATCTTGTAACTCTTTAAAAACCAAGACAAACTCTGCAGTTGTTTCTTTTTGCATAATAAAGCACAGCTTGCTCCAGAAGTTAATTAATGTCTAGGCTCCATACACAGTGAGGATTTTATACAGTAACTAATATAAAACTAATATGTTGAGACAAACATCTGTCCTAATTGCATTTATTAAAATAATGTACCTGTTCCAACTCACATACAAATTCAACTTAAGAACAAACCTACAGTCCCTATCGCGTATGTAACCCGGGGACTACCTTTATGCAGATCAAGAGAGTCAATAAAAAATTCTAATCTGCATAGTTCCAGGTCACCAATTTGAAGTAACTAAACCAGCGTTTCTCAACAAGGGTTCCACCAGAGGTTGCTGGGGGTTCCTTGAACAATGAGCAAATTGTGTCTCTCAAGTCAGTTACCATTGATATCAAATATCCTTTTGGCTATCTGTAAGGGAGACATTGGCCCTGATTTATTAAAGTTCTCCAAGGCTTGAGAGAATACCTTTTCATCAGTGAAGCTGGGTGAAACAGAAAACCTGAAATGGATTCGCTTTAAGTCATTAGCTATTTGTTAGCAAATGTTTTCAATTCTGGACCATATCCGTCCCAGGTTTGCTGGATCACCCAGCTTCACTGGTGAAAGTGTATTCTCTCCAGCCTTGGAGAACGTTAATAAATCAGGGCCATTGTTCCCAGTGGCCAGCCATATACAACAATATACATATACATTCTTACTACTGACCACCAGGCTAATATACCGTGAGCTGTGGATATAGTAATTATAGAAGGAGTTCCCTAATGAGCTGAAGGTATTTTCAAGTGTTCCCCCATGTTAAAAAGGTCAACAAACGCCCATCCAAACCAAAAGACCAACATAATATCCAAGCAAACTTGCATTTTCAGATAAGTATATCTGACCACTAGCCAAGCAACTGATAATCATATTATATTGGCGTGTACCTACTGACCTGTGTTGTGATGAAGAACACGGTGGTTAAAGCCGCGCAGGCCAACGTGACAATCATCAAAAACTTGAACCTGAAAATCAAACCCTGAAAAAAAAAAAAAAAAAATTAATAAAGAAAAAAAGGGGAAATAAAGTGCACGTCCATTCATCACCCAAAATAACTCCAAACCTCCCTGTTCCCTAATTATGACTCTACATTATGTTTGGCTTTCTTTAACCTTGTTGGGTTGCAAGAAGCAGCTTTTATTACAACGTGTAGTTAAAAGTCAGCCAATTCCATACCAATATTTTATCATTTGATTGATGTAGGATGGTTAAACTGCATCACCATTTCTTATATCACTTGGGAACTCATTGGTGTTTTTGGCGAAATCTCCACCAAGTTCCACCTCCATGTGTTCATTAAGAATTCCCACTCTTCGTATTGACTTGTAGTTTATTTTAAGTTCTTTAGAATGTAACAGGAGGAGCCGGAACACCCAAAACTTCCATGTGGCTACCAACAAATATGGCAGAAGAACTTACTCATAAATGTATCCAAACCCTAGGAGGCTGACTCAGCCAAGCTTGAGAAGGAGGATGTCCACCAGACTCTTCCTACTTGACAAATAAAACACATGACTCTTTCTTAACCACCTAAGTGGTAATCCCGAGTGTGACTTGAGGTGGATTTTAGTTGCAAAAAGCAGTAATCCTGGGTCACACTCGGGGTTACTTTACCAAAAAAAAAAAAAAAAAAAGCACACTTACCTTGCCCTGTCGCTGTCCCCTGGCGTCCTGCTCATCCCCGCAGATCTTGGGGACATGTCCTGCACCTCCCATCTCCAGCTGTTAAATGCAGAGCCGAGATCTAGAGGTTTCCCGTGACGTCGGTGTGGCCGTGAGTTAGCGGTAGGAAATTTAAAATCACTATTGTATTGGATTTAATACAAAATAGCTGTATTTAGTCCAATACAAAGAAATATTCATACAATATTATATATATATATATATTATATGCTGCTGTACAGTTATATTACATGTTAAACTATATATACATTTTTTATTAATTTTTAATTTATTTTAAATTTATTAACTATTGGACATCTGTTATAGCCTACAATGTAACAAATTTCCATGCAAAAAAATTGTATCATTTTTTGCATGGAAATTTGGACAGTTGGGGGGATAAATCCCCTCCAAACATTTTATACAAAAGAGCAAAATTAATTCAATCTCACCTCATAGTGTAGGCGTCGGGCTTTACTCATCGCTGGCAAACTGGACTGCTTCCCGCTGATGTTACGAAAAACTTGGTAGACCATGAAACACAAGAACAAGAAATAAAGGCAAGCGCAGATTCCAGCAACAATGATGAAAGCCATCTGAAGAGGCCAATTAAGGAAAATCCTTGCGCTGAATGACACAGTTGTGCGTTCCACATACAGATGTCTGAGCACATCATGAACCACAACGCTTGAGGGCAACCAAAAACTCTTTAAAGTTTAAAGAATTGAGATGACCGTAGAAGAGGGGAGGGGGGACATCTGGAAACACTTGTACGTAACAAAAAGGAGAACAAAAACATGCTTGGAGCAACGGTAAATATTTAAACATAAGATATATTAGAGTCGCTGTGAACATTGGTGGATATTAATCTGAGAACTTCCAAAAGCTCTGTAGACATTCCAACACTTTGAAGGTATTAACAAATCATTATTCTTTATTAATAAAGGTATTCTCTTTTGTGAAAATGAGTATATATTTATTTTATTTGTATTGATATGCGTTTAATGTTTGCAGGAATTTGATAATAAAACAATTATATTTTCATTGCACAGCTTATTCTACACCCAATGATCATTACTGGCAATGCAAGTGCAAGACTGGAGACTGGAGTTCAGCTTTAAAGCTGTGAAAAAGTTAGGAAAGCCAAACCTAAGATCAAATTGTATATATGGCTTCAATCTGGCAGCATTCATACTTTTTTTTTTTTTTAATTGGTAATCCGGCTACTATCTTAGGGTGACAACATTCACTCACTGTATGGTAACTGAAATAGTGTTGTCACTCTAGTAAATGACAGGTGTTAGGACTAGAATCCCCCCCCCCCCTTCCCAAACACACCTCTAAAAGAATGCAAACTTTCCCCAAAATCAAGTTCAGGCCAAGTGGAGCATACTGATCGTAGACAGAATACAAAGACATTTTATACAACCACGTGTTTGCAGTCTTGCAGTAATAGTTTGCAAAGGTCCTTTGCTTTTCCAGCATGACTGTGCCCCAACTCAGTTCCATAAAGACCTGATTTATTAAAGCTCATAAAGAAAAATACCTGGGTGATCCAGAAAACCTGGAATGATTCTGACCAGACAATTACCAACTAATAGCAAAAGATTTTTAAGAAATCAGGTTTGCTGGATCAGCCAAGTTTCTCCCATTAGAGACTTTATCTTGTTCAGTCTTTCGTTGTCCATTGTTTGGTGTGGAGGAACTTGAGTGTCCTGGATAGAGCCCTGAACAACTTTGAGAAGAATGGAATGCAGATAAAAAAAATGATCCACAAGATTTCCTTTAAGCAAAACGAAACCAGAAAACAAACTGCACTCGCAGCACGCCTAGAATTTCACAACCACTTTCAGTGGCAATGCAGAGGGCCGCACCCAAACCAGCAAACATTTTTGTCTCATTCATGCATACAGTGAATAACTATGCAAAGCAGAGGTGATTATGAGAAATGTTATCTTTTACAAGGACAAAGGAAACTTTTTTGGCCAAATATCTTGTTATATGAAATGCAGGCTTAGCCAAGCCAAGACCCTCATTCGGCCCTCCCTGCCATACCCTGGCCATTTTTGTTGGTCCCGAAAAACTCTAATTTAGTATTTCTCAACCAGGGTTCCTCCGGAGGTTGCAAGGGGTTCCGGGAGAAATTTGTGACTCTCGGGTTAGTTTAAGTGACACCAATGATGTTTTTGGCTATCTGTAAGGATGACATTCGTCCCAATGGCTAGCAATGTAAGAGGAATTCTTCTCACTGACCACCACACTAATATACGGTGAGTTATGGATATAGTAATTATAGAAGGTTAAAGACCTGAAATTTTTTTCAAGGGCTCCCCAAGTTATAGAAAAGCTGCTCCAATCCATACAAGCCATGGATATCATGCACTGCACAGATAATTACCAACAATTTTAAACAGCAGTCTTAAGGGAATAGCTTTCTCGTATCATGCTGTATCTCCACCATAAACCCTGGGTCCTCGATGTAGTTGACCTGAATGAAAAGATTTGTATTAACCTGCATAAAATGACGCTGTACAGTTCACCGCTACCAACTATCACTCAAATGGAAGTATAATATTTGTACTATACAGGTTGTCCCCGAGTTAAGGACATCCAACATATGGACGACTCCTAGATATGAACGTACGGGGCTTCCCTGCTGGGTGGGCAGTTTGTATGACTTGCAGAAGAAATCTTTTGGTGAACACAGCTGAGGTTGTGGGTGTTCTTAGAGGGTGAGCTCTTTCTGCAGCCTCTTGTAACTCTTTAATGATCAAGACAAACTCTGCAGTTGTTTCTTTTTGCATATCAAAGCACAGCTTGCTCCAGAAGTTAATGAATGTCTTAGTTTTTTGCTTTGTTTGCAATTAGCTCATAGTGAAGATTTTATACAGTAACTGACACCACACTGCATAATAATATGTTGAGACAAACATCTGTCCTAATTGCATTTTTTAAAATAATTGTACCTGTTCCGACTTACATACAAAATCAATTTAAGAACAAACCTACAGTCCCTATCTCGTATGTATCCCGGGGACTACCTGTAGTCTAAGGCCAAATAATCGGAAAGACAAATAATCCACCAGCGTGCATGGGGTACATGTGTGTTTCCTCCAGGTACGTCAGTTTCTTTCCCCATACCACAAGCCGATGGCATGCTGACCATATTTCAGACCAGACCAGGACCATTACTCCAGGTGGAGGTTTCCTTGGCCGTCCTCACAACCTGTTGGGTTATACGCGGCATAACATAGCAAGCGGCAGATTTGTAGACCATAAAATGGGGTTGCGTAATATATAGCTGTTCCAGCACTTGACATTAAATCAGTGTTACTGGATGCAATAGGAACGGGGATAAATAATTGAGTTCATTAAGTACACTTGTGTGAGCCGAGCTAGAACTTTCACTCGGCTGGTGTGAAAGGAATGCTCATGGGAAATTTGCTAAGTGCGCATACTGTTCACAGGCCCCCTGGCAAGCTTTCACACAATTAAACTTTTTTTTTTTTTAACCCTAAAATTTTTTTTCTTTGCCTAAAATTTAGGAGATGCTATTGCAATAGCTTCTGAGAATACCAATCGCCTGGCTTTAATAATGTCTAAATAACTAACCTGGGACAAATATGCAGATCAGAAATGTAAAGTGGAAAAAGTTGTATTTCTATCCTTCCAGGTTTTAAGGTGTGCACAGCTTTGTCACAGGAACAGCCTTGTCTAGCAGGGCAGGAGACCTGAATTTTGCAATGATGAAGTTCAGTAATAGCTATGGGTCTTGCTACTTCCCTAGGGAGCTGACCAATAATGCATGGCGATATTACCAATTACCACGGATGTGCATTATTACTACACATTATATATATAGCGGCATCATATTACGCAGCGCTGTACAAAGTCCATAGTCCTGTCACTAGCTGTGCCTCAAAGGAGCTCACAATCTAATGTCCCTACCATAGTCATATGTCATTAATACAGTCTAGGGTCAATTTTGGAGGGAAGCCAACTAACTTTCTGGCATGTTTTTAGAATGTTGGAGGAAAACTGAGTACCCGGAGGAAACCCACACAAACACGGCGAGAACCTGCAAACTCCATGCAGATAGTGTCCTGGCTGAGATTCAAACCTGAGACCCAACGCTGCAAAGGCCAGAGTGCTAACCATTGTGCTGCCCAGAACATTGCATTACGAGAATAATTAGCCGGAACAAAACTATTGCATGAATAGAGAGATTGCATGATTAGGAATCATTTACTTTCCAATCATTCAAAACGGACGATGGTTGGAAATACAAGTCCTCACTCCTGGCTTCAAAACGGATATAAACCAACATTCATTCTCTTATCACAGGGCTTCCAGCTATAGAACTTTATTCAACAGATTGCATAGAGAATGGGGTTAAACTTTTAAAACCTATACATTATAAATAACCTTCAGCTTATACTCTTTAGAAACTATTATATCAGTCAAAAAGAATATTTATTCAGCTAGGGGGACTATATGCTTTTAAGAAAAATGTGAATCAAACAGGAATGTGTTTTTCCAACTAGTTAATATATAGAATCTATAAGGATACAGGAGCTGCCTTTATATTCTCCATTCTCCCCATAGACCCCTCTTTTCCCCCTTATCACCTATTACAACAACCAGCACCATCAACTATCGACCAGATATGACATTTTATATTAAAGGCAGATTACTAAGTGGAGTTTGCTATTAAGAAGAACAAACAGTTATTGTATTTGGTACAGTTGAAGACATTTAGCAAGCGGTGGCAATGAAAACAAAGAATCTATTTGCTTGGAGTTACTCTTTAACATGTTCTTGAGGCATAACAACAAAAGGATACAGCTAAATTGGCCCCCACATCCGTTGTCCAAATACTGTAAAATGGATTCTTCAGTTGCACCCCTCTGAGAAAGAATAAAAAGAATATTGTGTTTTACAAAACAAAACAGTTTATGGGTGCAATAAACTTCCAAAGCACTTCTTATGCACACAAACTTTGCTTAGATAATACTTTAAATATAAAATGACCTCATACTCATTTCTTGTTCTCAGAGCTCAATTTGATAGCACTCAAGAATTATGAGATTTAGGCAAAAACTCTCCTACTTGGCATAGGAAAGTATAATTATGAATGTGGCCCTTTCTAGGCCATGGCCAAATGCAGAAAATGTTGCTAAAACATTAGTTATAAAGAGCAGAGGCAAATTTCTATTTTTTCATATTAGGGTTACAATACAGCCAATGGGTTTCGGGGCTGTGGGTATTTTTGCTTAAAAGCCATGCGAACTGGACTGAAAGGTTTCAAAGGGTGTTTATCAATAATATGATGAATTGCTGAAGTTTTTCCAGGGTAAAGAGACAGAGGCTAATAGCACAACTTCATTCAATGTTCCAATTCCTCACATCCATATCTCTTAAAGATTTTCCCGAAAGTCGATCCCTGCTAGAAATAACCAGAGCTACCCAATAGGAGGAAGCATGTGAGCTTCTTGACTTTCTTCCACAATGCAGTTTCTTGGCCTAGCCCCGTTGTCACGTGAGGCTGAAGAGTAAGTCATTGGGGAGGCCTTGTGGGGCTCTCCTACTTGTCCGAAATGAATAAAGTGACAGATGCATTGGGGGCCTTTATGGTCAATCATCTGCATTTATGGCCAACACCAAGGCCATGTACACACATCGATAATCGTTACCAAAAAAAGCGCACAATGACCGACCAATGACAACTATGAACGAGGAATGTACTAGGAAATGTCCTGGCGGATCTGTTTGGGCGATGATTGTTAGTTATCAGTCGTTCAGTGATCTTGGATTGTTCTGCGGTACACTTTCTCCAGTACTCGTCACTTCCTGTATCGTTCAAACGATCATATCTATTGTGCGTACATTATTGGTGGAATATATTTGAACGATCGTATCGTTACAGCATGTAATCGTGCACCATACAATCATTCAAAATAATTGTGAATAATCGTTGATCTGTTGTTTGCCCTCCATTTTCTAATGACACTTATTAACCTCCCCAGTGGTAAAAAAACCAAGCTGAAAGAGGTAACACAGGGTCACACTTGGGGTAGTTAAAAAGGACAAAATAAAGGCTTACCTGGTCTCCTCCGCATCCTCCAGGCTCCTGCGATCCTCGGGCCGCGACCTCTTCGCAAGATCTGTCCCCCGGCGAGCGCACTGACGTTCACTGGGAGTTCCCGGGGACATCGGTGTGTACAGCTGCCGCTAGGGGCGCAGCAGAAAATTCTAAATATTTTGTATTGCATTCAATACAAGATAACTGTATTGAATGCAATACAATGAATTTATATGTCGAAAAGCAGTGCATTGACTTTCATGAAAATGTTTTTTTTAGTATATTATATTAGTAGGAGTATAATAAAGTTTGAAACAAAGTTTATTAATAAATTATTTTTTTTTTAATTTAATATTTTGGCATGATTTTTTGTTTCAAACTATTATACTTATACTATTATCTTATACTGTAAAATAAATTTTCATGAAAAACAATCTACCGCTTTTAGACATATAAATCTGTACAGAAATGAACTGCCCCGGAGGTTGAGAGTCCCCATCTCGAAATATAAAACCCAAGCTAACCTGCCTTCAGGACCAAGACACATAGTAATTCCTCCATTTATCCAAGTCTCTTCTAACTCCCTGGAAACCCTAAATACTTCCCTATTCAAGTTAACGTGTTGAAGGCTGGCTTGCGGTCTTCTCACACTCATCATTTTGGTTTTAACCAATAATAGACGATTTTAAAAGTTTTTGGTCACTAGAAAGGTGAAGAACGGTCAGTTTTTACCAACGCCATTATGTTAGAATTCAGATTTGTTGCAAAGTTTTGAAACCGAGCTATACATTAAAGTCATTATGAGATAACAGACAACGCCTGCTTTGTTATTTTACCGCAGACAACATAATAAAATCATTGCTTGTAAAAGTCACCATCCAGCTGAAGGTTTTTTTCTTCTTAAGTTAATGCTTTTTCAACATAAACCTGGACTTTGCCCATTTAAAACAATAGAACTCCCATTTACCTCTCACACATGTCAAATATAAAAAGGCAACAAGAGCCGAATGCAATGGGGCCAACTTGCTTCCAGTATATAGATATACGATTTCTTTCAGACTGGTCCTGTAGAAAGGAAAAAAGAAAGAAATTGAACTTCTAAATATCTATCCAATATATTCCAGCATAAATAGGAGGGAGAACATAAATTACAGACTGCAATGACAAGGACACTCTCTTAGCAAAGACATAGGGACAGATTTATTGAAGCTCTCCAAAACTGGGGAAGTTTCATGGGTGAACCTAGGTGGTGCAGCAAACCTGGAATCAGTTTGGTTTAGGACTGATTTGCCAACTAACAACGAATTTTTATCAGGACTGAAAACATTTGCTAAATTCCTTTAAGGTTTGCTGGATCACCCATGTTTATCTTCTCCAGAAACGGAGAGCCTCAATAAACTAGGCCCATTTTGACCTTGTCAGTTGGGAAACGTTAATCACAAGTGTAATAATAATAATAATGCTTTGGTTTAAAATAAATGTATAATACAACTGATCAATAAACCTTAATAGACATAACCCAAAAACAGTAAGTTCACAACCAAAGTAAGATTTTCCTAAAAGCCCCCATAGTAAACCGACTTCTGGCTTCTTGTAGGCTTACAATAGTGAGATCCTCTGCCCGAATTCCCATCTCCATCCTTATCCCCCTACCTTCACCACCACTATCTGCTTTATTTATTACATTTTTCTGCATGAAGATGGATTTAGACACTTGCAGGAGTATGTTGCCATTTTGCACATTGTGGTTCCCACCAGTGACCCATTTCTTTACAGGGCACAGAAAGAAATACAGCAAGTGGTGTGGGGAATAGACAACCAACACAGATAAAAAGCATCAGATCCATAATATTCTTTAGGCTGCAGTGTCTTTTTATTATAGAGGAGAATAGTGGTGTATGCAGCAGGACAGGAAATATAATATTAAGGTTTATTTTTAGGGAGCCATAGGCATGGGTTTAAACTGTGAAGGGATCCCATCAACTTTATATATACAGGTATTTGATAATTAGGGTTTATCATACAGGACGGCACCAAAATAAATGAGGATGGAGAAGATAATGGGAAAGTGACCTGGGTCTGAAGGCCAAGTAGTTGGAAAAAAACTATTCTTTCAAGTCTTACCATCATGTGTTCACCACAGAAGATGATCCAAAATGACAGAAGCATCACATAAAAGATTCCTTGGCGGATATCCCCAAACAACAACATCCACGTCCAGTTAAATCCAATGGAGAACCATTCAACGGGAATGTTAATGAAAGTCATGGAGATGCCCAGTGCAAAGATAATCCTGCAGGATGTAATTTGTATAAAATATATATATGGAATAAATATCTGCCAACCACAGAATGTAATTCAAACTGAAGGGTTGCAAACACAGGAGAGATCATAATTACAGCTATATAGGAACATCTGTTTGACTTGTTTTAGCATCTTAAACTCCCCATATAGCTATACTGAAGAGGAAAGAACTTAGAAATGAGCTCATCAGTTAGCTGCTGCTTCTTTCACTGTCCACTCATAAAACCCATAAGACCATCTCAAGACCGATTTCTACCATTGTTTTAATTCCACACCCAGCAGTGTCTGCCACCTTTACCGTAGTACAATTAGTTTATGATTGTGTGGTAGAACTACTAAAGCATGGACTTCACCTCTGAAGATATCCTGCGGTATTGGACACCAAGAGGTAGAAGCAGATCCTTTATTCACAACTTTTCCCGGCACCACAGTGCAATCTGCGGCCATCTTTCCCCAGGTAAAAATCCAAGACACAGACACACCTGGCAATCCATGTTTAAAAAGAAAATGTTATTCATGATTGACCTATTCTTCCATTGGTCCATGGGCCAGTTCTAGGAGCGTATTGAAGGTGCTTTTAGCAGCCGACGGTGGTCAGTATGGGCACTCTGACCAGCGCTTTGTGCAGGGTGTTTTGTCTTGTTTCTACCCCCCAACTATTGTTCTGGACAGGGTGATTTTTTTAGGTCCCTATAATATATTGACACAATCACTTACACTTTTACAAAAGAATAACTTGCAAAAGCATCTGGTACACACAAAGCAGATTTATATATTTATAAAGCAGATTTATATCCTTGGTAGCTACTGGATTTTTTTGGAGTTCAATCTTAACAGAATTAACCATAAAAGGGTTTTGTTGCATTTTTTTTTTATCCTATATCTCTGACTGTTTCAGTACATTCAGCAAACAAATCAAATAAGCATATCGCCTTACTTTTCCAGCAGAACCGGTGGCCGTGTCATCATAACAATCCTTCTCCAGTACCAGATCATAATGATTAGGATGCTCGGAGTCAGGAACGTCTTCATAGCAAACCAGACTCTGGTAAAACCTCCATTCTGGAAAATGGTCTACAAAGAGAGAAAGAAAATATTAAAACTCAGAAACACTCGAGCAATATATTTACAGCAGAGATTAAAGCTGATTTACATGCTGTACCTGGAGAGGTGGCGGCAGCATTCATCCACCTGTCAGGATAATCTAGGAGCTACCAGGAAATCATAAAGAAAACCTGACAGGACTTCTTTGAACCACATGTAAATATTTAAACTTTAAGGTTTACATTACAGAACTGATTTTAAGCACCCATTCCCTGCATTCCCTGGCATTTCTATAGTACAATAAGATCTATAAATTCTTGTGCGTAGACTTGGCTTTCTGCTTGTGGAAGCACTGGATGGCTTTTGCTACGAGTTGTTTGTGAAATAGCAGTAAAACTTTAGTATATGGGTACTTCTTGGCTGCTTAGAGGGGATTCTAGTTCATGATGCCTAGTACAGAGAGTATAAGAACTCAGAAGTTAGCATTTTTATTATTTTCAATAGTAAGGAACCTACAACACGCTACAGCAGGATAGGAGCTCCCCATCAGGGCTTCGGAAATATGTACACTGCTTGGTTTAATGGAGATTAACATTTAGATACTGCAAGTAGTAACACAACAAAACCATAGCTTCTAGGTTTATTGAATGCTCTTTTGGGGTGTACCATGTTCCTCTGGATATACTGGATAGTCTAAGAAAGGAAGGGGATAGGGGCACTAGAAGCAAAGATTATACTAACTGCTTTATTTTACTCCTGTAAAATACACTTTGAGCAATAGACTTAAAATATACAGACAAATAAGCCAAATAGAATGGTGGCTTTTTAGGACCCAACCACGTACCCAACCTAATGCGGTTTGGTACCTTTTGTACAGTCTTCAGACCCCAGCTGTATTAGGAGAATTGGTTTTTAAAGGGGGTATTAGGGTAGCAATCTCCAGCAGTTTCCAATTGGATGTACCAGTATTCTGCAGTATATCTCCAGTCTTTGATCATGCTTGTAACACAAGTGCAGTCATTTATCATGTCCTATACAAGGCTCTGCAGAATTACATTCCCTAAATATTCTCCATTCCCTGCTATCACTAAGAGGTCACCCATGAAGTTCATTTTACTCCATAAATGACTTCACCGGTTGCAGACGTAAAAGCTAGACCATCCAAGACAGCAGTCCACTTTACTTGCCATGGTGCGCCCATCAGTAATAAAACTCAAATATAAACCCTTTATAAGTAAAGCTTTACATTTGCAACAGAACATTCCGATTCTTAGCCAAGTCACATTGTGATTAGCTCTTTAAAGTGTACTTATCATCCATATTAGAATGGCAATGGCTACTGCCTATATTTTAGATCACTCAACCAGTTAGTATCTAGCCACATTGCTGTATTAGGAGTCATGGACCCAGCCAGAAGAATAATTATCCCATAATATAGCTACTTGGATAACAGGTACACTAAGATAAATCGTAGTATGGTTTACATATTAGAAACCAATTCTGGCCCCCCTTCCTCTTTCACTTGCGATTATGCGCTCGTCCTGAAGTAAAAGGCAAAAGCAACAATTGAATCCATTCAGCATTAAAGTCAACAGCTTTAGACAAACATTCTACGGCGCAGCAAAGGTCATCAGTAAGTCAGGGCTCGGAATCTAAAATGAATAGGCTGTGCCGGGTTGGCAGCATCAGAAATGATGAGTCAGACCACTTGTAGAAGATTACATGCTTAAAGAAAATGTAAATTCAAGTCGTTGTGCGGAGATTTACACAAAGGCCCCACTGATTGCACGGTCACAGAACCATGTCCAGGACAGAGAGAAATCAATGTATGAAAGGTGGCTAAAGCCTTAAGGTCATGGGTGCAATTATAAGTCTATAGGGGCCACAGCCCAACACAAACTGTGCAGCAGACTACACACATGGAATTGTGTCATTGGAAGGAGTTTGCCCATTCACTTTTGGTAAACTCAGTGCAGCTTTTTATACACAACCTTTCAATAACTGGCCAAAGCAAGGACCAAAACCTGCCTTGGATCATAGGCCTACAAGATACAACCTAAATGTAAGTTGTACTTATATCGACTAGTATATCAGGGGCCCCTGGCCCAGTAGTGGACCCCGCTTGGGAGGTGCACCGGCCAGAGCTGAGAACTACGTCTGCCGTACGCATCCCATGCTCAGGGTGGTGGGCGGGTTGTGCCTCTGGACACTGCAATAGGAGAATGGGCCGGTTGTGGTATCATGAAATCACTCTGAGGGGAAGTTTCCCTGCGCATGACCGGTCCGGAGTCCGCAAGCTTCAAAAGGTTGGGGATCACTGCTTTATATACATTCACCTGGCCTGCCAACCTACCTCAACGTGACCGATTTCCTGCTAAATTCAGGACCTGGCCATTTATTTGGGTTCTGTTCTAGAGTCTTATGAGCCAATGCAGTCTGCTCCTATTTATAGAATGCCTACAAAATGTTAATTTTGTAATAATAAAAACCCAACACCAATTAGGCCCCCTTCCAACTTTATGGAAAACTGATCTCATATTTTTTTTGTTTCTTGTTCATTCAACAATTTGTAAATTGACAAAAAATTTTTTTTTTTTTTGCAAGAGTAGAGAATTTAACTTTAAGTGCCAAGGAAAACCCACTGCAACAATATTTATGAATGGGCCTGCAAGCATTGATTTCAGTCTTCATTTACACAGAAGCAGATGTCAGTATAGCAAGAACATCATGTTCCGTATCTCAGGATTTTGGAAAGACCAATTATGATAAAGGTAAAGTGGAGGTAGTAAATTAGAAAGCCTTCTGGTATCATTTCCACCGTTTAAAATGTTGTATTCCTCCAAGCTAATCAACAAACAGAAAGGCAGAAAAAACATTTCCTCCATTTAGGGTCATTTATCACAGTAACGAGCCGGTAAGAAGACTCCTAGAAGAATTAACGTCTGGAATGGGAATATTTTATGACGTCTCACCACAAGGCGCAGGTCGTTTATCTCTCCAATGCCCACATTTATTTTCTTGCGCTCGTTGACGGGAAGCCTGATGTTCAGTAGGTAATATTTATGTGTCACGCTGCCAATCTCAATGAGGGGAAGGACGTCGCATTCATAATATCGTCCTTCGTTCTCAGGTGTCTGTAATGATAGCAAAAAAGTGCAGATAAAGTGAACATTCAAGGACACATTTCATTTGTTAATGAAAAAATCCAATTTTTGTGCCCAAACACATTAAAGCCTCTCTCAAGCTCCAAGAACTATAAAATGATGGTTAGGGATAGCATACTTTGGATCTTTCTAGAGCAGAGTTTCTTAACAGTAACAATAACATTGGGGAACCCCTTGAATAACTTTCAGGTCTTCTGGGAACCTTATATTTCTATATCCACAGCACATTAGTGTGGTGGTCAGTGGGAAGGATACCTTCTACATTGTTGGCCATTGGGAATAATGTCACCCTTACAGATAGCCAAAAAGATCATTGGTGTCTATTTAGCTGATCCAAAAGTCACAAACTGCTCATTGCTTAAACAACCCCCAGCAAGCTCTGGAGGAACCCTAGGGTTCCACAGACCCCTGGTTGAGAGACACTGCATTAAATAAGGTCAAACACTCATGCCAAAGTGCTGTAGAAAAGTTAGAAAAGGGGAATGTATATATAAATGATACAATGGTGTATCTTTTCATTAGGTTAGGTTCTCCATGAAGTTGCCAGAAGGTTGCTGATGTACCCTTTATTATTAGGTTATTATTATTTTACAGTATTAATATAGTGCCTACATATTATGCAGCATGTACAAAGTCCATAGTCATGTCAGTAGCTGTCCCTCAAAGTAGCTCACAATCTAATGTCCTTACCATAGTCATTTGTCTTTATTATAGTTTAACATCTTGAGCGGTTTATTTCTGTCCGGATTTATATGTATAAAAGCGGTACATTGTCTTTCATGAAAATTCATTTTACATTGTAGGCCGGTAATTCTTAGACATAACTTGCCTAAATATGTCCAATATTTAACAAATTAATCAATAAACTTAAGTTTTAAAAAAATCTGTTAAAACAAAAGTGCATAAAAATACTGAAACTGTAATATAACTGTTCAGTAGCATAAAAAAAAATTATATATATGTATATAAATTGATTACTTTGTATTGGATTCAATACAGCTTTTTTGTATTGAATCCAATACAAAATAATTTAAAATTCCTGCCACGCTCCCACACACCAACGTCACCAGGAACTGCCGGGGAGCCAATTAACCTAAATGCATGTTTTTGGAAACCGGAGTACAAGGAGGAAACCCACGCAAACACAGGGAGAACCTGCAAACTCCATGCAGATAGTGCCCAGGCTGAGAACCTGGGACCCAGCGCTGCAAAGGTCAGAGTGCTAAGCACTGAGCCACTGTGCCCCTTGTTTAGGCATCATGGATAGAAGATAGGAGACTAAAGCAAGTGATTTAACTCAAAATGGGCAATGACACAGACTCTGGCCCCTATAATATAAAAAAAATGGGGATTGTCAAAGAAAAACCGACCTTTGAAGCAGGGAAGGTGCACTGAAGTTTTCTCTGCTCCACAGAATGCGCCAATTCAGTCCATGGGTCGGTCAGCTCGTCACGATATGCCATTGCCACATCCAGGGTCACCATTGCATTGTCCTCTGAAATACAGAAAAACGATATCTAACTCAAATGGCGGACTCTGATCCAAGCTCTGGCTGCAATACTTTATATTTGCTGTGCCTTGAACCCTCCCCTGCTTTTTGATGCAACATTGACACCCCTCCGGTATGAATGATGCCCAACGCTATCCAATCTACCTCCTGGGAGTACAAAGAGTTATGGACCCCCCCTCTGAAGGCACCTTGGCACCCAGTACTCAGAATGGCATTGACATTTTCAGCATTGGGGAGAAAAAAAAAGGCAGGGTGACATGGGTGACATGAGCAACCAGAAAGCATTTTAAACATTTATACATTTAGAACTATGAGCACGTATTCAACCCTTACATATATAAATATATTTTAAATAGTAGTCCTCTACACACTTCTAGAGAAATCTCTTCTCTTTGTTTTAAATACCTCAATTTTGAGCCTTCCTATTCTATGAAGGTGTACTTTATCAGCATACCCTCTTTTGTTAAGCCTTCAATGCCCTGTTTGGTCACCAGGAGCAAAGCCAAATACCTGGCACTTCCAGGTACAGGTGGCCATGGCACTCATTCTTGATTGGCTATATACTTTTTTATGATCTCCAATGAAAAAATATTCCCAGTAGTAGTAGATTCAGTCTATGCATTAACTGGAGCCCTTTCTTGGATATCTAGTAATGTTGGGGTGGGGGGGTAGCATATTAAAACAGGCAGACTTCCCCTGTAAAATTTAAAGTTTGTTGTCATCTTGTAGACGGTTGGTCAGGTTGAACTTGAAAACATTCTGGCTCAGAGCAGCTGTGTTTTTGTTGGAGCCGGTCCAGCTCCGATAGACGGGGTCGGCTCTATACACAGTCTTATTGCGGGAGACAGACTTCTATTTAGAGAAGCCCCCTCTTTCATAGTGGCAGCCAAACAGAAGTGGAAAAAATAGGCGTTTCACATTACTAACACCCTGACAAAAGAGGAAATGGTACAGATAGAAGAACTTTTTCCAGAATGCCGTATTTATTATTATTATTAAACAGGATTTATATAGCGCCAACATATTACGCAGCGCTGTACATTAAATAGGGATTGCAAATGACAGACTAATACAGACAGTGATACAGGAGGAGAGGACCTTGCCCCGAAGAGCTTACAACCTAGGAAAGATTTTGAGCTTGTTTTTGGGTGAACACAATCTTGGCAGCCTGCTAGTCTTCCAATTTAAAAAAGCAGAAGGTATTTCCAAGTTGTCAGATGGGACTACAACGTGACTCTAGAACCATTGTGGTGATCCATTGAGAACCACCAACTTCACAAAATAGTTAACCACAAAGGTCAGGGTGGCTTGTTTTAAAGCTCGTCAGACTGATAGTTAACAATATATAAATAGGCTTCTGTAGACAAATTTTTAGCCCAGAGAACCTATGCTAAAATGAATTTCATAAGGGAAGAATGTCACCATTTTGGTGATATTCAGGAATCAAGAATGCCCTGTTCATTATTAGTCAAAATTCCACCCTTCTAGACAGCCAAAAAGATCACCAGTGGTAGCCTACTGGTTCCACCAAATGGCATTCAAATCAGTCCTATGAAGACACCATCAGATGGAAGGCCAATCAGTCAACACTCAAGGAACCCTTCAAAACCATTGGAGAAACCATGGATGGGAATGGCTGGTCTATAGGCTGGTGACTGTTGCATTTGAACTCTTTACATTTTGCCATTTCAACCACAGAGGCCAGTGTCAATTGTTTTATTGCTCTTTTGACTGTTAGTAAGGAAAATGTAAATAGTTTATGCTTATAGCAACCTTTCTCAATAAATTTTAAAGTTTCAGAGATCCCGTGCCAAACTTTATTTTCTGAGGGAAGAATGCCCCTATTGTCCTAATAATCAGGATTTAAGAATGTCTTTTACAATGTTAGTCAATATGCCATCCTTCTAGACAGCCAAAAAGATCATCAATGTCAGCCTACTGGTTCCACCAAAGGGCATTCAAACACCATCAGATGGTAGGCCAATCAGTCAACACTCAAAGAACCCTTCAAAACCATTGGAGAAACCATGGATGAGATAAGCTGGTCAATAGGCTACAGAATGGTATTTCTAGTCTTTTCATTTTGCCTTTCCAACCACAGCTCAAAAGGACCATTAGTCTCAGAGAAAGCTACTTATATGTAAATCTTTAAAATTTGCAGAAGTCAAGCTTGGAAAAGCCCATTCCAAGCATCCCAATGGGTAAATGAGGATCCATTAGGGAGCCAGAGCAGCAAGGTTCAGCCTAACCCATAAGCAACTTCAGCTATATCAAAATATATCTCTGGGACCAAATTTGGCAAACAATTTTCAACTTTTGCAATATACCATTGTAAGAGCATTTTGCAGCTTTAGGCTTGTGAAACCTTTATTTTTATCTGGTGTAGGCAAAGGTGAGGCTCAGTAGATAAGTGTTAAACACCCCTTGCTTTATGTAAGTGTTAGGAGGGTCAATTTACTTTCAGATCACTATAGATCTCATAGGTGATCTTAATGTATCCTACATGCTAGACATTACCCAACATGGCCTACACTTCTAGTGACCTCATAGGTAAGCTGTGTACACACCTGATGATCTAGTTTTGAACACGGTTGATCACACAAGACAAAGAATCTTATGTGGGGGAGCAGACAGCCAGATCCTTGACGACTAATCCAACTTTTACAAGTACAGATACAAGAACAAAACACAAAGTTATACCTTAGGCCTTGTGTAAATGGCTTTCGTTTTAAGGGGCTAAAAAAATAAGAACTGAAAAGTTTTTAAAGTATTTCTTGGTTAAGAACTCTTGCAAGGACTTTTTTTTCAGACAGCACCTCATTGGATTCACCCTCTCGGTTTGGTGACCATTTCCAGGCCAGAAGGGGAGGTGAAATCTTCCACAGGAAAAAAAAACAAATTAAGATATTTTTCCTTTCACTTCTTTCCTATACAGGAGTGAAACGAACTCTTCCCAAAGAAAGAAAAACCCACCACACACACAAACTCACGGGGGTTCTAAACATTCCCTAATGTATTTGAATAGAGACACATTTTAACAAGTAGAACAAGAAGGTTCTTACCAATGTAATTGTTGAGCTTGAAAGCAATGTCCAACTGTAAGATGATCAGCATAAACTGGAACCAGGGGCTCATTTCATGGCCTTGGAAAGGGATATGGACGGAAAATACAATATCATTGGCTTCAATAAGCCGATTGGCTGCCTCATCGAAGGTGCGGATGCTGTTGCAGCGATCGTTTCCCCATGGAAGTAACCACTTGGGATTGTGATGGGGTCTTCGGACATCTACGCATTTTACTGCCAAAAAGGCCAGCGATGTGGTTGGCCTTGGTGCTAAAGGAGATAAAAAGAGACCATATAATTACAAAAGAAACCAATAAACACAAAACACAATTAGTTACTAAACAGCTCTATTTGAAATATTTGATTCCCACAGACATCAGGTACTATTCTTTCTGGTCAGAGGAAATGTTGATCTTAACTGTTTTGTGCATTCCTACAGATTCTCCTTACCAGCTAACCAGACAGGAAATCCAGTTCCAGTTAATATTGCCCCTTCTTTCCTCTTTACCCCATGCCAGTGGCTAACTGTTGTGCCCTTTCTAATCTATGGTTCCCTTTAGTGGGTTGATGGGAAAGTCAGCCAGTGCAGAAGATTGAAAGATAAACCTTTACAGATCAACATGGCTGCAAATTCTTACTTCATAATATTTGATAGGTATGGATGACAATAATATTTTAGCTTGTACACAGCTTAACACTCCAATGAACAAGATCAAAGAAACCCAACCCAGCTCCTTATTATAGCCAGGCGTCTAGAAGGAGTTTGTGGTGTGCTGTATGATAAGAAGATCTTCAGACAATGGAGACACTCAAGAGGGAAGGTCTGAAGTTGGCCATAGGCATTAGGGAACTATATTTGTACAGCAGGCACTTCTTGGTTTCATGGAGTTCCAGGAGCAGAGATTGTAACTTTGTTAGAGCTAGTGGGTAAATGTGGAGTTACTCCTTTTAACAAAGCACAGGAAGTCAACATTTACATTGAAATCAAATCAATAGATGAGAACAGATACTTTCCCCTAGACCAGGGGTCGGCAAACTTTTTGGACTACTGGCCATTTCAGGAGGTCAAGAAGGAACACTAGGCCAAAAGAAACAAGGGTGTCCAAGGAAAGGTTTTTTCCAACCGTGACTGCAAGCGAGCGGCCTCAGTCTTTCGCTCATCAGTGGTGTAGTCTCTTTACGTGTGCGCATGCTTGGCATCGAAATGCCCCTTGAGATTCAACCGCTTCAAAATGTTGTTGGTGTCGTTGCACACTAAACACGTTCGAGGGCAACCTTCGGGTGACTGGTAGCTGTGCGTGGTTTCTGCTCTTTAGGCATAGTAATTGGGGTTACTGTGCGGGAACTCTCAAGAACGTGACAATTCAATTAGGCCGGATCCAACAATAAATTACTGGGAGGGCATTAGGCCAGACTCTAATACTGACTAGGCCGTATCTGGCCTAAAGGCCGGAGTTTGCCTACCTCTGCCCTAGACTTTAGAAGGTGTCCTGTATTCCTGGCTTAGGGCAACAATTCTGCTCTTCTATAGATACATATTGTCCCCATAGGATGCATGTTACCAGTAGAATCATCAGATGATATTGAAAGAAGTTGGAAAAATAAAACAAATGCAGCCACCGTATTTATTGACTAATACATTTCAGTTTTGCTTTCTGGATTTAGATGCGCTTTGGATGTTCTCAACTAAGAAGGTAAGAATTCCGGCTTTCCTAGTAATGCTGACCATGTATTGGAGGAAATGTTTAGCTCACAATACAGCCAGGAAGCATTTAATTGGCACCTGACCCCTGGGACGGCACCAACAACAAGCCTTTTCAAACTCTCCGACGATGGGTGTCCGTGCTGATTAAATCCTTTATAACGGAGCACAGATGTGGTGTCAGCGCCTCTCATCCAATGAGTGCGATCTGCCTTTACGGTCAATTACCCCCTGTTGTGGGTAAACCGCTCTCCACAGCACAAACAGTACAATAGAGGAAGGCCGAGTTACTCAAAGCAGCAGCCGCGCACAAATAAAAACATTCTATGCCAACTGTAGGAAAAAAAAAAAAAAGGAGAAGAAAAGGCTTGAGAAAACAGGTGGTCACACTTACTTCTGGACTTCTTTTAAAAACTTAAAAGAACATTGTAAATCTCTTATTCACAACATTTTATTGACATAATGGTCGCAGGGAACTTGGAAACCCTTTGGGATTATTATTACAACTCAATGCACAAAAAAGAAATATCAATCTTTCATTATTACCTAGGCATGCATTGTTCTGGTTTGCAGAGTTTCATGATGGTCGTACTTTACTTACATACCCTTTGTCAGTATGGAAATCTATAAGTCAGATGACTCAATGAAAACAAGACTTAGGGGGGCTCATATCCTATCATTTGTCAAAGTGGCCCGGTCCCTCAAAAGGCTTGTTTTCACAGGGAGTGTTTCCCAGCACAAGACGGAATAATATCTATGAGGCCAATTAGCTGGACCGCCATTCTTATACAAAATTGTGCTAAAGGCAGTTTTTAGTTTGTAATGCCACCCATTGGTGCACCATCGCCGGATGAGCCAAGGAGGGTGTCCAAGTCGGAGAGGACAGCAGGCCAGAAGTTCAGTGGTTAGGTAAGAGCACCGGGTAGCATGAGGGGTGGCCGCTATGGATAGATGGGCATAAGCAATGCAGGGGGACATGTCAAAGAATTAAAAAAAAGCCACTGAACACACTCAAAAGCACCAGACAACATTTCACAAAAGCACCAGCTAAAACAAAAAGGTTGCGTTTTTGGCACTGCATGGTCCAAAAAAGAATGCCAGGGACATGAATGGTTCTATATATACAGCAGTGAATCTGACCTTCACTGAACATTCCCTGGGGGAGAATCAATTACTGCCATAAAACAGTAATTGGACAGCCTGGTGGCTCAGAGGTTTTGCAGTGCGGGGCTCCAGGTTCAAATCTTAGCCAGGACACAATCTGCATGGAGTTTGCAGGTTCTCCCTGTGTTTGCTTTGCATTCCTCCGGGTACTCCGGTTTCCTCCCACACATCAAAAAAATAGGGTTAGGTTAATTGGCTCCCCCCTAAAATTGTCCTTAGACTGTTGCAATGCCATATAACTATGGTAGGGACATTAGATTGTGAGCTCCTATGAGGGACAGCTAGTCACATGACTATGGACTTGGTGCGTAATATGTTGGCGCTATAAATACTGTATAATAATAATAATCACAAGGACGACAATGAAGATTCCCCACCAGGGAATGTTTCATTGAAGATCAGATTCACTGCTTTATAAATTGACGCTGTAGAAAAAAAAAATATCAGTATGCAAAAACTGTCCCCTAAAAATAATTTAGCTGTGCAAAGCCTCTCTATTATTGTTTGAACCTATCATTGCAAATGATCACTCAAATTGGTGGGAGGTGCACAGCTGGAAGGACTGCAATATTCCTCATTAGCGGTCACTTGTTTAGTGATCTGCCAGATGCATCGTACAACAATGTAATGGGACACCAAGCCTAGCCAAAATCTTAAAATGATCGTCCCCGGCTACAAAATTCCAGCTTCCGTCCCTTTATCTGAGCATAGCATTCCAATGATCTATTTAGCAGTCAGGAAGCTACTTGTGCTCAGCGCTCCCCTGCGGTTGAGTAATGCATTCAGACACATGAGGGTTGGGACTACATACGTGCACAAGTTTAAACTTGCTGAGAGATTATCAGGCCTAGGAAATCCCAGGTCATTGCTCACTGTAGTTGAAAAGCATTCCGAGGGGAATCAGATGACTTCAGAGGACGATGATACATCGTTACATGGTATAAATGCAAGCCTGATGTTTACCCCCTTCAATCATTTTTACTGGAAAAATAACCCACATGATGGAACCTGCACTGACAGAAGAAGGTGGGGACCGTTTTGGATTTTTAAACACCGGAATTCAGGAAGTCTGTGTGGCCGGAAAAAGAACACTAACACCCTGATATGTATTTACAATATAAATACATAAAAAAAATATTAAGTTAAAATGTATGAAATGTATGCCAAGCATTTATAAATTTGTATTTGGTCTGGTATATAAAACAGTTAAAAAAAATTTAAAAAAAAATTATATAAAGCTGTATGCCAATAACTGCTAGTGACCTCCGGTATCACTTTTTTTACCAGTTATGACGCTCCTAGCTCTACAGAACTCCTCCTTCTCTCTTTGTTATAAAGAGGTGCTGTAGTCCTGTCCTAGGATAACAAAGCTTCTATTCTGTAGTTATGCTCGTTGAGACCCTACACAAGAAGCGAGTAACTGGCAGGGTGATAAGAAATGTTAAAAAAGCCTAAAAAAATAAATTGTTGGTCAGTATGACAAATCAGCTCTTGACTATTCGAGTGCCACATTCCAAGTATCAATCATGGTATGTATATAGGAAGATTCAATGTAAGGGAACTTTTTGGGCACTTAAAAAAATGAAAAAAATGTACCTTTTTAATCATTTAAAACACATTGTTAAAAACTTCATTAGTAAAATAAACAGTGCAGGTCCTTTAAAACACAAAAAACTTTTTTTCGATATCATAGTCTCATAGATCTTAGCATGTTCACATGGTGTCAGATATATAATATTTTTGATGGGTTTAGCAGATGTATTCGCTTCTTAAATTCTTCAGGAAGATATGGAGACTGATGAATTTAGAGCAGGGGTGTCAAACTCAAATACACATTGGGCCAAAATTTTAAACTTGGACAAAGTCGCGGGCCAAACTTTAAACTGAAATAGCACCGGTACTGCAATTCCCTGCGTCAGAGAGAAAACAGTCCAATGCGGGGCTTAATGTTATGAGTGGCTGGAACTCCCTCTTCACTGAAATAGCACTGCCACTACAATTTTCTGCATCTATAAAACAGTCCACAGCGGGGACACACATAGGCAGAGAGACCGCTGGTCTATAGACATGAGTGATGCCGGGAATTGTAGTAGCGGGCCAGCTGCAATTCATATTTAGGATTCCTTTGGGGGCCAAAGAAAAGGACGTTGCGGGCCAGATTTGGCCCCCGGGAAAGAGTTTGACACCCCTGATTTGGAGTTTCAAATCACCACTATCTGTGGATACCTCCTCAAGATATGCACAGATCATTCAATAAGAGGAGGTGGTAACAATATGGCCCAAGGTGAAGATTTATAAGCAGGAACACCTATAACAGCCAGGTTGCAGATATGCCAGATTTGGTGGATAAATAGGGGAGTATATACAATATCCAGTATCAGTATTTGATGTTGTTCTCACAAAAGAATGCGTCCCCAAGTTTTTGAAATGATGAAATAAAAGTTACGTTTTTCATTTTTAAGTTCTTAAAAAGTCCCCTTAAATTGAATCTTCTTATTTACATACTAGATTTGTATCTATGTTTACCAGGTTAGTTTTTAAGTATGTGGCTTTTAGAGCTCAATAGCTCAAGCTGAAATTATAAACTGATGAGTGACGCACATTTTCAGTGTAAACCTTCAGCAGATTTCTCAGATTCTCCAATATTTCTTCCTAAGGTGCTACCCAATCAAAAGCAGGACAGAATAGCAATAGTATAAAATCCTTTATTATTCCCTCTAAAAAAGGAAGGGTAGAAGAAGACATAAAGCTACGTACACACATCCAATGGTTCTCGCCCAATAATCATCTCAGGGCTCATATCAGACGAGAATCTGGCGTGTGTACAGCGCCTGTCATCCATCGTCCGAACGACCGTCCTGGCGGATGCACGGACGGCGAACGATCCTAATGCAAGGGAAGGGGGGGAGAGTGCGCAGCGCATTCTCCCCCCTCCCCTCTCCAAAGAGCAGAATGGTTTTGTATGTAGAGCGCTCGTTCATGCATTGTGCAGTCCTTAGTTGTTGGAAAGGATCCTTTGTGAGTGAAAGATCCTTTCCAAACGACTATAATTGCACGTGTGTATGGTGAAGCATGCCAGGGAAGGGGTGCAGGAATCACAGAGCAGATTTTGACCACAAATCACAGACGATTGACTCTTATTCATTTTTGTTGTATTTCTAAGACTTGGTTTTGGGATCGGGCACTGCACACCAGAACACATGGGTTATTTTTGTAATATGTTTTTTCGTGTTATTTAAATGTAATTTGTAGCACAGTTGGTTGTTTTGATTCTGTATCAGTTTCTTAGTACAAAGTTTGATAGCAGAAGAGAGTTTTTTTGCAAAACTATTCATTATTTTTAAATTTAAAATTTAAATATTGCACACACCACAGTTAATATGGTGGAAGCCAGTTAACCGAATTGCATGTTTTTGGGAAGTGAGGGAAACCAAAGTGTATGGAGGAAATCTATGCAAACAGGGAGAACATGCAAACTCCATGCAGATAAGAGTCCTGGCCAAGAATCAAATCTGGCACCGCAGTTCTGCAAGGAATAATCAGATTGTCTGATAACTGACCCATCCGCCGTACTGAAATCATTGGACAAATGCAACACCCATACTCTGTCCTACCAACAATCCACTGAAATAAAAATCACATTTTTTGGCCTTTTGTGCACATGGGTTGAATTGGCCAACATTCTACAAATTATAAAGGTGGTGCCATTTATCCATAAGTGGTGCCAAAGTATGGATAAAATTTTCTCCCTAACAGATTAATATGCCCAAGGACGAACAACAGGTACAGCTGTACACACATAACAATGGCCCAACAAGGATGGATTTTGCAAGATGCCATTAGATTTCAATCCAGTTTTTGGTAGCTTTATTTTGGATAATTCAATTGTTTGTAAACTGTACAAAGGAAAATTAATACACCAGTGTTAAACTCAGAAATGTATTAAGCTGGGTGGGAAGACATTATAAGCAGTGACAGCCCCTGTATTGTGACCCAACTCATCAGTGACCACCAAAAAACAGCCAGGCGGCTGCTAAAAAGTGCAGGGTGGTTCACCCAGCTAAAATGGCCTGAGGACAACACAAAAAATTTTGCACAGGGAAGTTTAGGTCCAATGCTTCGATTAGGAGGCGAACACTTTTCCAACTTCCCAAAACATTCTGCATTGTGATAAGATTTAGCTCTCCACTTCACAAACAGCCGCAGGTATTCAAACATACCAAAGGCATTAGCTGGTCTCTTTTGTGTCCTCCCGGGACAATTTGAATGACCTTGGACAACACAAAGGCCGAGCTTTAATTATTCCCTGCCAGACAGGATGGCAGAGCCAAATTCTTCTCTGCTGCCACAGAGAGAACAAGATGAAGCGTTAAAAGCAGAGGGGATTATGTGAATGAATGCATGCGAGTGAACACTGATAGGATTGATCAGAACGCGGTGACCACCAGGCACGAGGAACTACAAGGTCCCGAGTGTCCTGCAAGTCTTTATCAATCTGAGATACTCTGCTGTTGTAAAAGCATTAAACACAAACGAAGGACATTTAGCTTGCTACACTTTTAAGAAATTAGTTCTATTTTTTTTTAATTTAATTTGTTGTATTCAGTGCTGGGATGTAATGGGAAATATTGCTGCTTCCATAACCATATATAAAACTACAATCTATGGCATTGCTGCACAGTCATTGCTGCTTTATCACAACACAAAATGTGCAGACTTTGCCAGCAGACAGATGTATAAACCTAGATGAGCCACTCGCAGCCTCCGACAAGCCACAAAATCCATCCTTTAAAACCAATTTCTAAAATACTGCAAAATCAATACATCGCTGGACTGGAATATTAAAAGTGACACTGTAATAAAAGCAAGAAAAAGGACATAAAATTATCAGACTTGGCTGCCACTGCCAACCTGTCATTGTGATCTGATGGTTTCAATATATTGAGGTTGGGACATTAGATTCTGAGGGACAGTTAGTGACACGGCTATGGTCTTTGTACAGCGCTGCATAATATGATGGCGCTATATAAATACTGTGTAATAATAATAATAAAATGATTAAAGAGGTCTTGTATTTTGGAAGCTGTGCCCATAGGAAATGAGCGCAGGCTAATGATGGGTTGACTGTAAAGTCTGAACAGCTGTTCTTCCCCTCCCTTATTTCTTGTCTCTGTACAGAGGTGCATGGCTTTGCTGCCTTTTGGCTGGGTTGCCCCATTGATGACTGGTGAGAGAACATGGGGAGGAAGGAAGCACAAAGCAACAGAAGCAGGGAGATCCTTCCATTTCAGATCCTCAGTTACAGCTTCCCCTTCAGCAAGGAGAACAATGAGCAGCAAAAAAGTGACATCCTCAAATACAACCTCAAACCAGTTCAGACTGTAAGAGGCTGCAGTGCCATAGATGGTCTAACACAGCAGATACACCGCTATGAAGACAAAGAACAGGGGCTCTTACACAAGAAGTGCAATGCCAATTTGTTTCAAGAGGAATGGCAGACTAAAAGGTACATTTGCAGGGTACTGCTTAGGCACAATTAGGTGTTTCGTTAGACCAATGCCCAAATATTTAAAAGTAAAAATTAGTTTTGATGCCCTCAGTATACATCTCTTAGTAAGGTGATGCTCAGAATAAATGAGCAAAAAGTTTTTCTCACCCGAAGACCCAATCGCTGGATACCCAAGAGTTCTTTTCTTTTCATAGATGAACTCTCTGCAAAACAGCGGGATCACCACCACTGTTGGCAGCTCAATCCAAGACTTCGATGCTGACTATGGCATTTCCATTGGCTAATAGTTGTTAGGAGCAGGAACTAGTAAGGAGCAGTTACCTAGTACTTCCCACTAGGTAACTGACTGAAGAAAATAAATTAATTGGATGCCCATCGTCCAGGGATTCCATTATTTATGGCTTCGGGTCTTTCCATGGGTGGGGAAAGAGGCAAAACTCTTATTGACAGAAAATCATTTTTAATTTTGCACGTGAGCCCCTGGTGTATGGGTGCACTTTAAAGGTGCTTCTCCCTCCCATACAACGAAAGCCTTATTACTTTCAGGTGAACCATGTGACAGCCCCAGGGCCAGACACAATAAAAGCAACCGAGCACTGCGGAGTTTCCTGTGTAAATGCTGTAATTGACACCCCTGGCTTTGAAAGGAATCCTGGATTTCAAACAGAAGTAAAGGAAGTCCCCACATTGTATTACCTGTGATCACAATACAAGATGACAAGAAAAAAAAAGAATGGAAAAAAAAAAAAAAGAAAGGTTTCAATAAAAACAAAGAAGATCATCTAAACTCCATACAAGCAGATGACCAGGGATGACCTCCCTCTGGGGATACCAGGTTCCTGGCTATCATGCCGATATTCTGGCTTCAATACATTAGTCACTGACCCTGAAGACGAATATTGATGGAGACGTCTGACATCCCGGACACATCGATCCTAATTCTTAAATCTAAAACTGCACACCGACACTCAATTGTTGCCATCGTTAGCATTCGTTTTCACAAATCATCTTTTATACAGACAAATACTCAATTATTGCCAAGCAGTCTTTTCTGGAGGTGCCCCACCGTGAACAATAGTATTCGTTAGCGTCGGATAGCCGAATCACAAATCAACGTCTTGAGCCGTACTCACCATAGATTCTCATTCAGAATAATGAATAATCTGACGTTTGTACAGAGCCATAGCTAATGTGATCAGCATGACAGCCAGTCAACCAGCATTTTTGGAAAATAAAGAAGACAGAATCTTAGACAGCCATGACAAAGACTTTGCAATAGCCCGGATTTTCTTGACCTTTTTAACATGGGGAACCCTTGAAATAAAAGTCTTTAGGTATTTACCTGCTGTAAATAATATACTATGGCCAATAGAAGAATGTCAGACACAGATAGCCAAAGATTATTGGAACCAAACCACTATATACTAAGATTTGTCTAGAACTCACTAAAAATTGGGAAATAAATCATCTGAAGACTTTATCCTGGGTTCCCAATTTTGTGTCCACATGGGATCCATACAGCCCAGACAATTAGGATTGCAACAAAAATGGAAACCGTGCTTTATGAAACAACTTTGTAGCAATCTGAGCAATATTATATTTATCAAGTTAACAAAAAGGTCTTGAAAAGGAAAAAATAAATACAAATAATAGGATGAAGAATTCCGTGGTATAACATTGAGGAAGCAAGTGTAAAAAAAAAAAAAATTAGGGGGAGAAAAATATACCCCAAAACATTATATTAGGAAGCTGCTGCATTACAAACTTTCTGCATAAAGAAACTTTTTTTCAAACACAAACTACCAATTCCATTCACATCAAACAATAATAACAAAAGCACAGAATGGGTAAAAAATAAACACAAAACAAAGCAAGAAATAAACATATACATTCTTCTTTTCTATAGATCTGGTGATAAATAAACATTACAAATCATTTTAATGGATTTCTGTATAAAGTTCTCACATCACCTAGATCAGTGTTTAGACCTTTATACCATGGAGGAACCCCTGAAGATCCCATACTATAATCACTATATCCCCAGCTCACTATAATAATGTGGTGATCACAGGAAGAATGACATTGCTGGCCGGTGGGAAGAATGTTGCCAAAAACAGCATAAAACAAAAAGGGAATAATAAAAGCAAGAAACAAGAAGATGATGCAGAATGTAATAAAAGGGTCATGTCTGTGCAGGGTATGAGAGTATAAAGGGTTTTCCTGAAGTTTTTCCTGCAAAGCATCTAACTTGCCATAAAGTATAATAATAATATATAGGAGAACACTATATATAGAATAGCTAATAAATACAAAATATAAATCTCCCAGCCCTCTGGTGATTGGAGCACCCCAGGGAAGGAGAGGAGTATGATGTCCTCATGGGCTGCATTCCTTTGTTACCCTAATCGTTTAAATTATCGGTAAATAAAAAAAAAAAAAAAAAAAAAAAAGAAGATTCGATTATAAACCGACACACAACAAAGTTTTCGGTTAATTAAAACCAGCAGGGTGTCTGAAGCACATCTGTCCATGTAGGCAGGAAGAAGGGGTGAGGGAAGAATTGGGTGGGCAATAGAGGACACCAGGAAAGTGAGATGTTTTAGGGGAGTGATAACAAGGCAGACCCCCCCCTTCCCGAGATCAGACCCCCCAACAATGGCCGGGGAGGCACACCGACTCCTCCACAGACACAAAGTAAACTTTTTTTTGGAAAGTTGCAGCTTGCCTGTTAACCCTTTGAGATTCGGGAGTAAAGGGCCCATGCAAGACTCCAGCCCCCCATACAAATTTTGGGAGGGGGAGGGGGTGAGCTGGGCCGAGCAGGAATCTGGGATCCCCGGGAGAAAAGTTTGTTGGAAGCGCCGACTCACCGATCAGCCCCCCCACCAGGAATGCCAGGACTTGGAAGATGAGCAGCACGCCGCCCACCATGCACAGCTTCTTGGTGCTCATATTCTCGATGATCGCCCCCGCCATGGCTGCGGACCGAGCTGAGAACTGCCGAAGTGAGCGGACTGCACGGAGCGATCTGCAGACTCCAGATTTAATAGCAGGAGAGTGGCTGCCGCAGCCTCGGCGTCACGTGATCCAGGGCTCAGCTGCGCCTCCCCCAAATGCCTCCCAGAATCACTCCAGAGCGGTCTGCAGCAATGCAATCACCGACCAGCACAGGGGGCACCCAGTATGGTACATGACCGGCACGGGGAGCACCCACCATGTTACATTACCGGCACCGGTAGCACCCACCATGTTACATGACCGACACGGGAAGCACCCACCATG
>NC_092865.1:8634511-8635202 GCF_032062135.1 Pyxicephalus adspersus
TATGACCGGCACAAGGAGCACCCACTATCTTACATGACCAGCACAGGGAGCACCCACTATGTTACATGACCGGTTCGGAGAGCACCCAATATGTTACATGACCGGCAAGGGGAGCACCCAGTATGCTATTATTATTATTATTATTATACAGTATTTATATAGCGCCATCATATTACGCAGCGCTGTACATAGTCCATAGTTGTGTCACTAACTGGCCCTCAAAGGAGCTCACAATCTAATGTCCCTACCATAGTCATATGTGATTAATGTAGTCTAAGGTCAATTGTTAGGGAGAAGTCAGTTAACCTAACTGCATGTTTTTGGGATGTGGGAGGAAACCGGAGTATGCTATATGACCGGCACAAGGAGGACCCACTATCTTACATGACCAGCACGGGGAGCACCCAGTATATTACATGACCGGCACTGGGAGCACCCAGTATGTTACATGACCGGCACCGGGAGCACCCAGTATGTTACATGACCATGTTACATGACGGGCACAGGGAGCACCCACTATGTTACATGACCAGCACGGGGAGCACCCACCATGTTACATGACCGGCACAAGGCGCACCCACCATGTTACATGACTGGCACGGGGAGCACCCAGTATGTTACATGACCGGCACGAGGAGCACCCACTATGCTACATGACCGGTACGGGGAGCACCCACCATGTTACATGACC